>NC_143035.1:36750000-36795000 GCF_057628025.1 Oncorhynchus mykiss | reverse complement strand
TTCACCTGCCTGTCACTATATATCTGGCCGTCCCTTTAACCACCTGTCTCTATATATCTGGCCGTCCCTTTAACTGCCTGTCACTATATATCTGCCCGTCCCTTCACCTGCCTGTCTCTATATATCTGGCCGTCCCTTTACAGCCTGTCACTATATATCTGCCAGTCCCTTTAACAGCCTGTCACTATATATCTGCCCGTCCCTTTAACTGCCTGTTACTATATATCTGCCCGTCCCTTCACCTGCCTGTCTCTATATATCTGCCCGTCCCTTCACCTGCCTGTCACTATATATCTGCCCGTCCCTTTAACTGCCTGTCACTATATATCTGCCCATCCCTTCACCCGCCTGTCACTATATAACTGCCTGTCACTATTTAACTGCCTGTCACTATATATCTGCCCGTCCCTTCACTTGTCTGTCACTATATATCTGCCCGTCCCTTTAACTGCCTGTCACTATATATCTGCCCGTCCCTTTAACCGCCTGTCTCTATATATCCGGGCGTCCCTTTAACTGCCTGTCACTATATATCTGGCCTTCCCTTTAACCGCCTGTCTCTATATATCTGGCCGTCCCTTTAACTGCCTGTCTCTATATATCTGCCCGTCCCTTTACAGCCTGTCACCATATATCTGGCCTTCCCTTTAACCGTCTGTCACCATATATCTGCCCGTCCCTTTACAGCCTGTTACTATATATCTGGCCGTCCCTTTAACTGCCTGTCACTATATATCTGCCCGTCCCTTTAACTGCCTGTCACTATATATCTGCCCGTCCCTTTAACTGCCTGTCTCCATATATCTGTCCGTCCCTTTAACCACCTGTCTCTATATATCTGCCCGTCCCTTTAACTGCCTGTCACTATATATCTGCCCGTCGCTTTACAGCCTGTCACTATATATCTGGCCGTCCCTTTAACTGCCTGTCACTATATATCTGGCCGTCCCTTTAACTGCCTGTCACTATATATCTGCCCGTCCCTTTAACCGCCTGTCACTACATATCTGCCCGTCCCTTTACAGCCTGTCTCTATATATCTGGCCTTCCCTTTAACTGCCTGTCACTATATATCTGCCCGTCCCTTCACCTGCCTGTCTCTATATATCTGGGCGTCCCTTTAACTGCATGTCACTATTTATCTGGCCTTCCCTTTAGCCGCCTGTCTCTATATATCTGGCCGTCCCTTCACCTGCCTGTCTCAATATATCTGGGCGTCCCTTTAACAGCCTGTCACTATATATCTGCCCGTCCCTTTAACTGCCTGTCACTATATATCTGCCCGTCCCTTTAACTGCCTGTCACTATATATCTGCCCGTCCCTTTAACCGCCTGTCACTACATATCTGCCCGTCCCTTTACAGCCTGTCTCTATATATCTGGCCTTCCCTTTAACCGCCTGTCACTATATATCTGCCCGTCCCTTTACAGCCTGTCTCTATATATTTGGCCTTCCCTTTAACCGTCTGTCTCTATATATCTGGCCGTCCCTTTAACTGCCTGTCACTATATATCTGTCCGTCCCTTTAACTGCCTGTCACTATATATCTGCCCGTCCCTTTAACTGCCTGTCACTATATATCTGCCCGTCCCTTTAACTGCCTGTCACTATATATCTGCCCGTCCCTTCACCTGCCTGTCTCTATATATCTGGCCGTCCCTTCAACTGCCTGTCACTATATATCTGGCCTTCCCTTTAACCGCCTGTCACTATATATCTGCCCGTCCCTTCACCTGCCTGTCTCTATATATCTGGCCGTCCCTTTAACTGCCTGTCACTATATATCTGGCCTTCCCTTTAACCACCTGTCTCTATATATCTGCCCGTCCCTTTACAGCCTGTCTCTATATATCTGGCCTTCCCTTTAACCGTCTGTCTCAATATATCTGGGCGTCCCTTTAACTGCCTGTCACTATATATCTGCCCGTCCCTTTAACCACCTGTCTCTATATATCTGCCCGTCCCTTTACAGCCTGTCACTATATATCTGCCCGTCCCTTTAACTGCCTGTCACTATATATCTGGCCGTCCCTTCACCTGCCTGTCTCTATATATCTGGCCTTCCCTTTAACCGCCTGTCACTATATATCTGCCCGTCCCTTTACAGCCTGTCACTATATATCTGGCCATCCCTTCACCTGCCTGTCACTATATATCTGCCCGTCCCTTCACCTGCCTGTCTCTATATATCTGGGCGTCCCTTTAACTGCCTGTCACTATATATCTGCCCGTCCCTTCACCTGCCTGTCACTATATATCTGCCCGTCCCTTCACCTGCCTGTCTCTATATATCTGGGTGTCCCTTTAACCGCCTGTCTCTATATATCTGCCCGTCCCTTTACAGCCTGTCTCTATATATCTGGCCTTCCCTTTAACCGTCTGTCTCAATATATCTGGGCGTCCCTTTAACTGCCTGTCACTATATATCTGCCCGTCCCTTTAACTGCCTGTCACTATATATCTGCCCGTCCCTTCACCCGCCTGTCACTATATATCTGCCCGTCCCTTCACCCGCCTGTCTCTATATATCTGCCCGTCCCTTTACAGCCTGTCTCTATATATCTGGCCTTCCCTTTAACCGTCTGTCTCAATATATCTGCCCGTCCCTTTAACTGCCTGTCACTATATATCTGCCCGTCCCTTCACCCGCCTGTCACTATATATCTGCCCGTCCCTTCACCCGCCTGTCACTATATATCTGCCCGTCCCTTTAACTGCCTGTCTCTATATATCTGCCCGTCCCTTCACCTGCCTGTCTCTATATATCTGGGCGTCCCTTTAACTGCCTGTCACTACATATCTGGCCGTCCCTTTAACTGCATGTCTCTATATATCTGGCCCGTCCCTTTAACTGCCTGTCACTACATATCTGTCCTTCCCTTTAATCGTCTGTCACTATAATGTATTGCATGGTGTTGTGTTGGAATGTATTGTATTGTGTTGTACTCTATTGTGTTGTATTGCGTTGTTTTCTATTGTGTTGTAAAGTATTGTACTGTATTGTATTGTGTTGTATTGTCTTAGCTATTGTCAGTGTCAGGGCTGTGCTCCATGCAAATGATCCGAATATTCCTTTGTTATTCTCTGGTCCATTGCTCTGTAACGTAAGGTGTTTTATACGGTCTATGAAATACACTGGGTACACTGTCTGTAGGCATCTACAAACACACAATGAAAGGGTACAACGAAAGCTGCATTCCTCACTACACTTTAGTACACAGCGATGACGAACAAAACGCCTTGCGAATGTTCTTTAAGAAGCCATCTAAAGCGTTTTTTTTTTTTGCGATACGTTGATGTTGAAGGACATGCCAATAGAAGTCCTTACCCTCCAGCGTTTCTTCTGTGAAGTCACGCAGATCGTGGGAGAGATTTGGCCTGCAGCGTGAGGGAGAACACTCTCATTCCTTTAACAGTTGATTTATGCAAGCTGACGTGACGACAGAAAGCACAAGTGAGAAAACGTTCATGTGAACGTGTAGTACTTCATGACATGACAGCTATATGGAATTTCTAATGTCAATATAAATACCCTGTCAGTTATGATCAGTGTTGTCTGTGTTGTGTGGGTGTTGTGTGTGTGTGTCTGTGTGTATGTGTGTGTGTGTGTGTGTGTCTGTGTGTCTGTGTGTATGTGTGTGTGTGTGTGTGTGTGTGTGTGTGTGTGTGTGTGTGTGTGTGTGTGTGTGTGTGTGTGTGTCTGTGTGTATGTGTGTGTGTGTGTGTGTGTGTGTGTGTGTGTGTGTGTGTGTGTATGTGTGTGTGGGGGGGGGGGGTGGCTCTTGACCTGGATGAAGATATTAGCCGTCACCGTTACCAGGGTAACCAACGCCCTAGCTGCTCTCTGCTTTCAGTTTTCCCAGCATGCAGCGTTCAGCTCTTCTTTCCACGCCTCCCAACAGGAGATACTGTAGCCGGGCAGGTAAAAGTAACTGGAGCAGATACTGTAGCTGGTCAGGTAAAGGTAACAGGAGGAGATACTGTAGCTGGCCAGGTAACTATAGGAGATACTGTAGCTGGCCAGGTAACTAGAGGAGAAACTGTAGCTGGCCAGGTAACTGGAGGAGATACTGTAGCTGGCCAGGTAACTATAGGAGATACTGTAGCTGGCCAGGTAAAAGTAACTGGAGCAGATACTGTAGTTGGCCAGGTAAAGGTAACAGGAGGAGATACTGTAGCTGGCCAGGTAAAAGTAACTGGAGGAGATACTGTAGCTGGCCAGGTAAAGGTAACAGGAGGAGATACTGTAGCTGGCCAGGTAAAGGTAACAGGAAGAGATACAGTAGCTGGCCAGGTAAAGGTAACTGGAGGAGATACTGTAGCTGGCCAGGTAAAGGTAACAGGAGGAGATACTGTAGCTGACCAGGTAACTGGAGGAGATACTGTAGCTGGCCAGGTAACTGGAGGAGATACTGTAGCTGGCCAGGTAACTGGAGGAGATACTGTAGCTGGCCAGGTAACTGGAGGAGATACTGTAGCTGGCCAGGTAACTGGAGGAGATACTGTAGCTGGCCAGGTAACTGGAGGAGATACTGTAGCTGGCCAGGTAACTGGAGGAGATACTGTAGCTGGCCAGGTAACTGGAGGAGATACTGTAGCTGGCCAGGTAACTGGAGGAGATACTGTAGCTGGCCAGGTAACTGGAGGAGATACTGTAGCTGGCCAGGTAACAGGAGGAGATACTGTAGCTGGCCAGGTAAAGGTAACAGGAGGAGATACTGTAGCTGGCCAGGTAAAGGTAACAGGAGGAGATACTGTAGCTGGCCAGGTAAAAGTAACTGGAGCAGATACTGTAGCTGGCCAGGTAAAGGTAACTGGAGGAGATACTGTAGCTGACCAGGTAAAGGTAACAGGAGGAGATACTGTAGCTGGCCAGGTAAAAGTAACTGGAGCAGATACTGTAGCTGGCCAGGTAAAGGTAACTGGAGGAGATACTGTAGCTGGCCAGGTAAAGGTAACTGGAGGAGATACTGTAGCTGGCCAGGTAAAGGTAAAGGAAACAGTAACATCGCGGTTTAATAGAGCGTAGTAGTTGACCCTGTTATATGTGTCCTGTCACACAATGTCTTGAATTCAATTTCTTACTACTTGTCACTAAGGTATACCATTAAAACATATACAAGCATTTACGTCCGAGATACAGGAGTGGGAGAGGAGTGGGGAGTGGGGGAACACGCAGACACACTCACAGACACACTCACAGACACACACACACACACACACAGACAGACAGACAGACAGACAGACAGACAGACACACAGACAGACAGACAGACAGACAGACAGACAGACAGACAGACACACACACACACACACACACACACACACACACACACACACACACACACACACATACACACACACACACAAACACAGACACACACACACACACAGACATACACACACACACAGACATACACACACACACACACAGACTCAGACACACACACACAGTGGAGTGAAAATAAGGAGGGGGAAGTCCTATAATGAGGAGTGGGAGAGGAGTGGGATGATGGGGGAGGTGTACACACGACCAGCTCCAGTTTCTCTGCATACATTACGTTCAGTTACATAAGGTTCCTTGTACAAGCATCACTGTGTAGCCTTTCTCTCCCCTGTGGGCTCTGGTCAAATGTAGTGCACTACATAGGGAATAGGGTGCCATTTGGGACAAAACCAGGGTGTGTTTACATGATGATCTTATCAGTTGGTGCTGCGGCACAGCGGCCGCCTAGACGCCTCAACAACACCTGGGTTCAAATAGCATTTGAAATCTTTCAAATGCTTTAATGGTTTAGCTTTAGCCTTCCTGGCGTGCCATGTTTGTAGGGTTTGCACTTTTGGGGTTATTCCATTGGTTCCATTGTGTCAAGCAACCTCAATCAAACAATAGTAAACTATTTAAGAGTTTTCAAATACTATTTGAACCCAGGTATGGCCTCAACGGCTTTAGGACTAGATGGTCAGAGGCTCCAATGTGCCATTTAATGTGTTATCCATTGCAGCTAAAAAGGACGCCCTCCAGGGTTGTCTCGGACTGGGACTAATCCGTGAGATAACTGCACCAACGCAGCACCAAAGCAGAAATAGACACCCAGTCAGCGTTAAAATATGTTTACCATGTCTCTGACTCAGTCTGTACATTCCTCCAGATAAGGACAAAGTCCTCGTAAAACGGCTGGGATCTGTAATTTGATCATTCACTTAAAGGGGCAATCTGCAGTTGGTACATCCATTTTTTGACTTTTACCTTAAGGATTTATACCAATTGATTCTTGAAGAATATAACTCATAAATACCTCATGAGCTTAGTTCAACTGTCGTACCCTATCAGAACCCAAAATAAATGCTTCTTTTACTCCAATGTTTGTAAAAACAAATGATATGTAAACAAACACTGTATAGCCACAAAACATGGTTAAAACTACAACTTTTAAATCATGGATGGTGAGTGCCAGCATCCATAGCTACAGTGGGGCAAAAAAGTATTTAGTCAGCCACCAATTGTGCAAGTTCTCCCACTTAAAGGGAGGCCTGTAATTTTCATCACAGGTACACTTCAACTATGACAGACAAATTAGAGAAAAAAAATCCAGAAAATCACATTGTAGGATTTTTTATGAATTTATTTGCAAATTATGGTGGAAAATAAGTATTTGGTCACCTACAAACAAACAAGATTTCTGTCTCTCGCAGACCTGTAACTTCTTCTTTAAGAGGCTCCTCTGTCCTCTACTCGTTACCTGTATTAATGGCACCTGTTTGAACGTGTTATCAGTATAAAAGACTGTCTATGAATTTCAGAATGGTTACATTTCACCAGCCACATTCCTCAGCTTTTTACCGAAAAGACCTAGAAATCTGTTCGTCGCACTACTAATGTACAGCTACTGTATGAAGGAACCACCTGATTCCGGAAGGATGGCTTCATCATAACGATGTTAAATGTACGGTGTGTACTTTTTAAAATCAATTGTGCTTGCTTCCTGTCGTACCTGTCCGCCCATATGGGCTTCTCTTTTTAGATGACACTAATAGTTTTATGCTGCACTATTCGCCTCTGTGTGTCTGACTGACGCTGTGACTGCCTGCCAAGCTCTCTCCCAAAGTGTGTGTGTGTGAAGCACTTTCTCTGTCTCTGTCTCTGTCTCTCTGTCTCTGTCTCTGTCTCTGTCTCTCTCTCTCTCTCTCTCTCTCTCTCTCTCTCTCTCTCTCTCTCTCTCTCTCTCTCTCTCTCTCTCTCTCTCTCTCTCTCTCTCTCTCTCTCTCTCTCTCTCTCTCTCTGGAACAGCTGGGAATATTTGTTGATCTCCTCTGTAGTACTACTAGTATATCTGCTACTCAGTAATGCTAGTATATCTGCTACTCAGTAATACTAGTATATCTGCTACTCAGTAATGCTAGTATATCTGCTACTCAGTAATACTAGTATATCTGCTACTCAGTAATGCTAGTATATCTGCTACTCAGTAATACTAGTATATCTGCTACTCAGTAATGCTAGTATATCTGCTGCTCAGTACTCCTCAAAGCAGGCCCTGCTGCTCAGTACTCCTCAAAACAGAATATGACACCCACTTAAGTTGTGGACCTGTTGACAGATTCATCAAAGAGTTCATATTGAATTGTTTAGGAGGAGTCGATGGCATACATTTTAGCATGTTATATTTTAGCAGATGTTCTTATCCAGAGCAACTTACTATATAATAATGCTATTATATTACTATTATGTCATCTTACGCTAGCTAGGTGAGACAACCATATATCCCAGTCCGGTCATAGTAAGCAAATATATCAGCTAAGTCAGTGCAAGCAAGAAAGAGACTATTATTAGTATTACTATTATTAGTATTATTATTAGTATTATTATTTATATTATTATTATTATTATTAATAGTATTACTATTATTAGTATTATTACTATTATTAGTATTATTATTACTATTATTATTACTATTATTATTATTACTATTATTATTATTATTATTATTATTAATAGTATTACTATTATTAGTAGTATTACTATTATTAGTAGTATTACTATTATTAGTATTATTATTACTATTATTATTACTATTATTATTGTTACTATTATGTATATTATGAGTATTGTTATTATTATTACTATTATTACTATTATTATTATAATTATTATTATTGCTTTTGCTATTATTATTATTATCATGATTACTATTATTAATACCATTACAATTATTACCACTATTATTGTTATTATTATCACTATTATTATTATACCTATTATTATTATAATTGTACTATTATTATTATTATTACCATTGTTGCTATTATTATTATTGCTATTATAATTATTAGGATTAGGATTATTATTATTATTATTACCAATATCATTATTATTATTATTATTGTGACTATTATTGTTATTATTATTATTACTATTATTATTATTATTACTGTTATTATTATTATTATTACTGTTATTATTATTATTACTATTATTGCTATTATTATTATTGCTGGTATTATTATTATTACTGTTATTATTATTATTACTGGTATTATTATTATTACTGTTATTATTAGTATTATTACTAGTATCATTATTATCATTATTACTATTATTGTTATTATTATTATTATTACTGTTATTATTGTTATTATTACTATTATTGCTATTATTATTATTACTGTTATTATTATTATTACTGTTATTATTATTATTATTACTGGTATTATTATTATTATTATTACTGGTATTATTATTATTATTATTACTAGTATCATTATTATCATTATTAGTATTATTGCTATTATTATTATTATTACTGTTATTATTATTATTATTACTGTTATTATTATTATTATTATTACTGTTATTATTATTATTATTATTACTGTTATTATTATTATTATTACTGTTATTATTATTATTACTGGTATTATTATTATTATTACTGGTATTATTATTATTATTATTACTGGTATTATTATTATTATTACTGTTATTATTATTATTATTACTAGTATCATTATTATCATTATTACTATTATTGCTATTATTATTATTATTCAGACAAAAGACTGAAGTGTCTTTCAACAGGTATGGTAGTGGGTGCCAGGTATACTGGTTTGAGTGTGTCAAGAACTGCAATGCTGCTGGGTTTTCACACTCAATAGTTGTCTGTGTGTTTCAAGAATAATCCACCACACAAAGGACAGCCAGCCAAATTGACAAAACTGTGGGAAGCATTGGAGTCAAAATGGGCCAGCATCCCTGTGGAACACTCCCAGTGCACAACGTGTCGGGAAGCAAGTTCAGGGAGTGCATCATTTAATAAACAAATGAACAAAACAAGAGACACGAACAACACACAGACATGAAACTGAAACAGAAACAATGACGCCTGGGGAAGGAACCAAAGGGAGTGACATATATAGGGAAGGAACCAAAGGGAGAGACATATATAGGGAAGGAACCAAAGGGAGAGACATATATAGGGAAGGAAACAAAGGGAGTGACATATATAGGGAAGGAACCAAAGGGAGAGACATATATAGGGCAGGAACCAAAGGGAGTGACATATATAGGGAAGGAAACAAAGGGAGTGACATATATAGGGAAGGAACCAAAGTGAGTGACATATATGGGGAAGGAACCAAAGGGAGTGACATATATAGGGAAGGAACCAAAGGGAGTGACATATTTGGGGAAGGAACCAAAGGGAGTGACATATATGGGGAAGGAACCAAAGGGAGAGACATACAGTGCCTTGCGAAAGTATTCGGCCCCCTTGAACTTTGCGACCTTTTGCCACATTTCAGGCTTCAAACATAAAGATATAAAACTGTATTTTTTTGTGAAGAATCAACAAGTGGGACACAATCATGAAGTGGAACGACATTTATTGGATATTTCAAACTTTTTTAACAAATCAAAAACTGAAAAATTGGGCGTGCAAAATTATTCAGCCCCCTTAAGTTAATACTTTGTAGCGCCACCTTTTGCTGCGATTACAGCTGTAAGTCGCTTGGGGTATGTCTCTATCAGTTTTGCACATCGAGAGAATGACATTTTTTCCCATTCCTCCTTGCAAAACAGCTCGAGCTCAGTGAGGTTGGATGGAGAGCATTTGTGAACAGCAGTTTTCAGTTCTTTCCACAGATTCTCGATTGGATTCAGGTCTGGACTTTGACTTGGCCATTCTAACACCTGGATATGTTTATTTTTGAACCATTCCATTGTAGATTTTGCTTTATGTTTTGGATCATTGTCTTGTTGGAAGACAAATCTCCGTCCCAGTCTCAGGTCTTTTGCAGACTCCATCAGGTTTTCTTCCAGAATGGTCCTGTATTTGGCTCCATCCATCTTCCCATCAATTTTAACCATCTTCCCTGTCCCTGCTGAAGAAAAGCAGGCCCAAACCATGATGCTGCCACCACCATGTTTGACAGTGGGGATGGTGTGTTCAGCTGTGTTGCTTTTATGCCAATCATAACGTTTTGCATTGTTGCCAAAAAGTTCAATTTTGGTTTCATCTGACCAGAGCACCTTCTTCCACATGTTTGGTGTGTCTCCCAGGTGGCTTGTGGCAAACTTTAAACAACACTTTTTATGGATATCTTTAAGAAATGGCTTTCTTCTTGCCACTCTTCCATAAAGGCCAGATTTGTGCAATATACGACTGATTGTTGTCCTATGGACAGAGTCTCCCACCTCAGCTGTAGATCTCTGCAGTTCACCCAGAGTGATCATGGGCCTCTTGGCTGCATCTCTGATCAGTCTTCTCCTTGTATGAGCTGAAAGTTTAGAGGGACGGCCAGGTCTTGGTAGATTTGCAGTGGTCTGATACTCCTTCCATTTCAATATTATCGCTTGCACAGTGCTCCTTGGGATGTTTAAAGCTTGGGAAATCTTTTGGTATCCAAATCCGGCTTTAAACTTCTTCACAACAGTATCTCGGACCTGCCTGGTGTGTTCCTTGTTCTTCATGATGCTCTTTTAACGGACCGCTGAGACTATCACAGTGCAGGTGCATTTATACGGAGACTTGATTACACACAGGTGGATTGTATTTATCATCATTAGTCATTTAGGTCAACATTGGATCATTCAGAGATCCTCACTGAACTTCTGGAGAGAGTTTGCTGCACTGAAAGTAAAGGGGCTGAATAATTTTGCACGCCCAATTTTTCAGTTTTTGATTTGTTAAAAAAGTTTGAAATATCCAATAAATGTCGTTCCACTTCATGATTGTGTCCCACTTGTTGTTGATTCTTCACAAAAAAATACAGTTTTATATCTTTATGTTTGAAGCCTGAAATGTGGCAAAAGGTCGCAAAGTTCAAGGGGGCCGAATACTTTTGCAAGGCACTGTATATAGGGAAGGAACCAAAGGGAGTGACATATATAGGGAAGGAACCAAAGGGAGAGACATATATAGGGAAGGAACCAAAGGGAGAGACATATATAGGGAAGGAACCAAAGGGAGTGACATATATAGGCAAGGAACCAAAGGGAGAGACATATATAGGGAAGGAACCAAAGGGAGTGACATAAATAGGGAAGGAACCAAAGGGAGTGACATATAGAGGGCAGGTAATCAAGGAGGTGATGGAGTCCAGGTGAGACTGATGACGCGCAGGTGTGCGTAACGATGGTGACAAGTGCGCGCCATAACGAGCGGCCAGGTGACCTAGGGGCTGGAGACGGAGCACACGTGACAGTACCCCGTCCCAACACACAGCTACAGCTGCAGGACGCCGACCAAAATGATGATCCCAGGGATCAGTTGCGGACAGGTCACCTCCGCTGAGGCGTAGGAAACCTGTCAGTCCGGGTGGGACGCGGGAACATGGCGACCTAGAGTGCTGGAGAGAGGTCATACGTGACGGTACCCCCTCCCCGGCGCTAGGCTCCAGCCGCAGGGTGCCAACCAAAAGGACGATCCCGGTCGAGGCACGGGAACCTGTTCACCAGCTGAGTCATGGCAGCCTGTCAAGGCTGTGGAGTCCAGGTGAATCTGACGACTCGCAGGTGCACGTAACGATGGTGACAGGTGTGCGCCATAACGAGTAGCCTGGTGACATAGAGGCCGGAGAGGGAGCACACTTGACATGTGCAGAGAAACAGAAATATATTGTGGAAGGATGACATTGGATTTACTTAACTGTAATGATTGTTTGTGTCTTCAAGGTTGTTTGTCTATTCTAAGCAATTAATTAAACCAATGAACCTATTCAGAGGAAATAGCAGAATTTAAAACATTCTATATTCACAGCCTTCAGGGCTGAGACTGGTTGACATTCAAGTCCTACATGTTGCATGAATAAGAGGTAGAAAAGCTTATGATGCTAGCTAGAAATAACAATTTATTCGGTAAGATACGTGTGACTCAATTGACCTTTAATTAATCACATAAAGTTGCATTAAAGTTGCAATAATAATCGGTTAAAAATATGAAAAATACTCTATGCTTTCTATTATTGCAAATTACAGAACGTATAATTGCCATGCATCACATTTTATACAAGGACTTACTGTGCATCACTTCTATACTGAAATACGACAGTATAAATCCAATCAAACAATTATAATTAAATATGGGATTATTAAAGGAACTTTTAATGCAGTAGCCTACTTCCCCTCTAAATAAATTTGGTTCCATAGCAGCATTTCATAACATGTGTTTAGCATTGTGACAGTGAGACCCCTAAACCAAGAGGAAATGTGACCTCTTCTCCAGCTGTGGATTAGTGTATTAAATGCTAAGCCATTTCATATTTTAGTTGGGTATCGCAGACGAAACACATGGTCTTACTCTTGTCGTCTCTTATATTATAGAAACTTGAAGAGGAAAATATGAATGGGTTGTGTAGTAAAACAGATGTATCATCTTAATTTGATCCAGTTTGCTACAGCGGGAAAATAATTCTGCAGCAACAGGATGTGAAAAATTTGAATTATTATGTAGATTACAATGAATGTAATTTTTCATTGGGGTTGATACATTTTTCATTAGGGCAAAACAAACTTTAGAACCCTTTTTAAACCTGGAATAAACTACAAGTTTCCTCCAGACAGGAAAATTCTCAGCAATAAAACAGTGATCAAATTAAGATCCTACATCTGTACAAGTGTTTCTAAGAAAAGGTGTGTGTTGCCCGTGGTACGTAGGGAAGACTTCTCTGCCATCTGAGGCCAACAAGTGTTTTATAAAGTCAGGTAAACAAACAGGGGTGGCATTTCCACTGTAATAATTCTTCGACCTGAGCCCAGCTAGCGACATGGAGTCGTCTAGGCCTTCTCTGCTGCGTTATCTAATACACACAGCTATAGGTGTATAAATGTTTATTTTTTATTATATATATTTTTTTATTAAACTTTATTTAAATTTACAATGACGGGATAAATGACTGTAACTAGCTGCAAGTTGTGGTCTTCTCTGTTGTTTTCTAAGCCTTAACCTGGCATGTTAAACATCTGCAGGATAGCTAGCTGCACGTGGTCGTCTACTCTGTTGTTTTCTAAGCTTTACTCTGGCACCTCTAAATGTATGTAGCGTAGCTAGCTGCATGGAGTCATATACTAGTGTCTGTTATCCAATACGTGGGCTCAGCTTGGCACTTCTACATGCAGCCCTTTCAAGTTCACAACCCGAGAAACCACAGGAAGGCCGTCAACTCCTCAGAGAACACTGTGTCCTGGTTCCTCCTAGCTCTTTCTCTCTGCACTCACTTCTAGCTTTCTCTCTCTCTCTCACTCTCTCTTTCTCTCTCACTCTCTATCTCTCTCTCTCTCACTCTCTCTCTCTCTCTTTCTCTCCCCCTCTGTCTCTCCTCTATCTCTCTATCTCTCTCTTTCTCTCTCTCTCTCTCTTTCTTTCTCTCTCTCCCCCTCTGTCTCTCCTCTATCTCTCTTTCTCTCTCTTTCTCTCTCCGTCTCTCTATCTCACTCTCTCTCCCTTTGTTTATTTCACTCTCTCTCTCTCTCTCTCTCTATCTCTCTCTCTCTCTCTCTCTCTCTCTCTCTCTCTCTCTCTCTCTCTCTCTCTCTCTCTCTCTCTCTCTCTCTCTCTCTCTCTCTCACTGAGTTCAAACAGTCTCGCTCCATAGTGGGAGCCGCTGGGAGACGGGTGTGAGAGAATTTCTCTCATTACAGGATGCTAGAGTAAACACACTATGTGTGTGTGTGTGTGTGTGTGTGTTCCCCCACTCCTCTCCCACTCCTAAACCTCGGACGTAAATGCTTCTCACTATACAATTATATGTTTTAATGGTATACCTTAGTAGTAAACAGATAATGATTCATTACGTTTCTCTGAATGAAGTTGAATCCACGACATTGTGTTAAATTAGATATAATGTGTCAAACAGGTATTTGTAACAATCAATCCATTGTAAATAATAAAATGTGAGGACTTTGACACACTGAGAGATGTTGTGCAGATAACACCTACTGAATCTGTTACACAATAAGTGAGCACCACTTTCCTGGTGGAGGGGTGAAGAGTTCCTGGCTGAGGAGTTCCTGGCTGAGGAGTTCCTGGCTGAGGAGATCCTGGCTGAGGAGATCCTGGCTGAGGAGTTCCTGGCTGAGGAGATTCTGACTGAGGAGATCCTGGCTGAGGAGTTCCTGGCTGAGGAGATCCTGGCTGAGGAGTTCCTGGCTGAGGAGATCCTGGCTGAGTTCCTGGCTGAGGAGATCCTGGCTGAGGAGTTCCTGGCTGAGGAGTTCCTGGATGAGTTCCTGGCTGAGTTCCTGGCTGAGTTCCTGGCTGAGGAGTTCCTGGCTGAGGAGATCCTGGCTGAGGAGATCCTGGCTGAGGAGTTCCTGGCTGAGTTCCTGACTGCGGAGTTCCTGGCTGAGGAGATCCTGGCTGAGGAGTTCCTGGCTGAGGAGATCCTGGCTGAGGAGATCCTGGATGAGGAGTTCCTGGCTGAGGAGTTCCTGGCTGAGGAGTTCCTGGCTGAGGAGATCCTGGCTGAGGAGTTCCTGGCTGAGGAGTTCCTGGCTGAGTTCCTGGCTGAGGAGATACTGGCTGAGTTCCTGGCCGAGGAGATCCTGGCTGAGGAGATCCTGGATGAGGAGTTCCTGGCTGAGGAGTTCCTGGCTGAGGAGTTCCTGGCTGAGGAGATCCTGGCTGAGGAGTTCCTGGCTGAGGAGTTCCTGGCTGAGTTCCTGGCTGAGGAGATACTGGCTGAGTTCCTGGCCGAGGAGATCCTGGCCGAGGAGTTCCTGGCTGAGGAGTTCCTGGCTGAGTCCCTAGCTGAGGAGTTTCTGTCTGAGTTCCTGGCTGAGGAGTTCCTGGCTGAGGAGTTCCTGGCTGAGTTCTTAGCAGAGGAGTTCCTGGCTGAGTTCCTGGCTGAGGAGATACTGGCTGAGTTCTTAGCAGAGTTCCTGGCTGAGTTCCTGGCTGAGGAGATACTGGCTGAGTTCTTAGCAGAGGAGTTCCTGGCTGAGTTCCTGGCTGAGGAGATACTGGCTGAGTTCTTAGCAGAGGAGTTCCTGGCTGAGTTCCCGTATAGTGAAATGTGACAAAAGAAAGGCATGGGACTGTGATGGAGGCATCATCCAAAATGGCATCCTATTTTGTCAAAAGTAGTGCACTAAATAGGGAATAGGGTGCCAGCTGGGTACACACAAGCCCTGGGGATAAGGTAGGCCTTACGTTGAACTGTGATCAACAGTATCATCACCATGCGCTATAATATAATCTCTCCTGGCACAGATAAGTGCCAGACTGTGAGTTATGTTACTCTGACATGCCCTAATAAAAAAAGTTCACACCCATTTGTTCAAGAGATAGTTTCCCTGTCCGAGGCGCCAGAGAAAGCCAGACAGAACAGGGAAATAAACACACCAAATGTTTTTTTGATAATCGTCTCAATAAAAAATTAAAACATGTGTCATACTGTTTGCTCTGATGGGTTTCCAGTCCAATTCAATAAAATTCAACGTAATTTAAGTTGATGTCTAAGTGAGCATTCACACGACCTCTTCTCTTAAGGCGTTTTCTATTGAGCTAAACTGGTTTGCTGGTTTGTGACAGATTGGGATTGTTGTATGTTATATATAGGGACTAGTATAATGGGAACCCCTGTTGTGAAATAAATGCCATTTGTTTTTCAAATAAATTGCTCAATCTGCCTTTATGAGAAATACATTTGGGGAAATGTAGAATATGTTGCAAGTCTTCTAATGCTACAAAACAGGTTCTTTCCTAGGACATTCTGCCTGTGGGAAAAATGGAGTCTCTATGACTCATATACGCCAAAGCATGCATATGGTATACTGACGTGTGTGTGTGTGTGTGCGTGTGTGCGTGTGTGTGCGTGTGTGCGTGTGTTCGTGTGTGTGTGTGTGTGTGCGTGTGTGCGTGTGTGTGTGTGTGTGTGTGTGTGTGTGTGTGTGTGCGTGTGTGTGTGTGTGCGTGTGTGTGTGTGTGTGTGTGTGTGTGTGCGTGTGTGTGTGTGTGTGCGTGTGTGTGTGTGTGTGTGTGTGTGTGTGTGTGTGTGCGTGTGTGTGTGCGTGTGTGTGTGTGCGTGTGTGTGTGTGTGTGTGTGTGTGTGTGTGTGTGTGTGTGTGCCCACATGTGCATTGAAATCATGTTAATTTGTATGGAAATACTCTATAGACCACATGGAGTGTCCCAAATGGCACCCTATTCTCTATATAGTGCACTGCGTTTTACTAGAGCCCTATGGGCACTATATACGGAATAGGGTGCCATTTTGGGATGCGAAAATAGTGTAGTCTGGATCTGATCTCTGGCTGCATGACAGGAAGAGAAACTCACCGGCCTCGCCAGCTAGTCACTATATTTTTAACTTATCAGCTAGTTGCTATATTTATCATTTATTAGCTAGTCACTATATTCATAACTTATTAGCTAGTCACTATATTCAAAACTTATTAGCTAGTCATATATCTATAAATTATTAGCTAGTTGCTATATTTATCATTAATTAGCTAGTCACTATATTCATAACTTATTAACTAGTCACTATATTTATAATGTATTAACTAGTCACTATATTTATAACGTATTAACTAGTCACTATATTTATAACGTATTAACTAGTCACTATATTTATAACGTATTAACTAGTTGCTATATTCATAACTTATTAGCTAGTCACATATCTATAACTTATTAGCTAGTCATATATTTATAACTTATTAGCTAGTCACTATGTTCATAACTTATTAGCTAGTTGCTATATTTATCATTAATTAGCTAGTCACTATATTCATAACGTATTAACTAGTCACTATATTTATAATGTATTAACTAGTCACTATATTTATAACGTATTAACTAGTTGCTATATTCATAACTTATTAACTAGTCACTATATTTATAATGTATTAACTAGTCACTATATTTATAACGTATTAACTAGTTGCTATATTCATAACTTATTAACTAGTCACTATATTTATAACGTATTAACTAGTCACTATATTTATAACTTATTAACTAGTCACTATATTTATAATGTATTAACTAGTCACTATATTTATAACGTATTAACTAGTTGCTATATTCATAACTTATTAGCTAGTCACTATATTTAGAACTTATAAGCTAGTCGCTATATTTATAAATTATTTGTGTGAAGAGGCGTCCAGTGAGCTTTTCCTAGGGGTGACTGATTTGTTCCCTGTTCCCAGTGGTGACGCCGGCCAGCAGGAAAATAAGACGAGACAGCAGAGAGAATCTGACTGAACTTGCCAATAACACATCCAGCCTTCCAGACAGCCTTCCCCACCCAGTAACATGGATCTTCCAGCCAGCCTTCTCCACCCAGTAACATGGATCTTCCAGCCTGCCTTCCCCACCCAGTAACATGGATCTTCCAGCCTGCCTTCCCCACCCAGTAACATGGATCTTCCAGCCTGCCTTCTCCACCCAGTAACATGGATCTTCCAGCCTGCCTTCTCCACCCAGTAACATGGATCTTCCAGCCTGCCTTCCCCACCCAGTAACATGGATCTTCCAGCCTGCCTTCCCCACCCAGTAACATGGATCTTCCAGCCTGCCTTCCAGCCTGCCTTCTCCACCCAGTAACATGGATCTTCCAGCCTGCCTTCTCCACCCAGTAACATGGATCTTCCAGCCTGCCTTCCCTACCCAGTAACATGGATCTTCCAGCCTGCCTTCCCCACCCAGTAACATGGATCTTCCAGCCTGCCTTCCCCACCCAGTAACATGGATCTTCCAGCCTGCCTTCCCCACCCAGTAACATGGATCTTCCAGCCTGCCTTCCCCACCCAGTAACATGGATCTTCCAGCCTGCCTTCCAGCCTGCCTTCTCCACCCAGTAACATGGATCTTCCAGCCTGCCTTCTCCACCCAGTAACATGGATCTTCCAGCCTGCCTTCCCCACCCAGTAACATGGATCTTCCAGCCTGCCTTCTCCACCCAGTAACATGGATCTTCCAGCCTGCCTTCCAGCCTGCCTTCCCCACCCAGCAACATGGATCATCGAGATAGCCTTCCCCACGTAGCAACATGGATCCAAACATTCAGATTCAGATCAAGCTAGGGCTTACGTTTCTATGTATGGTTTTTAGGGTTCTGGATCATTCTATCGTTTTGGTTCCAAACTTATTGAAACATCGGAAATCCCCCCGAAGCCTATAGAAGATAATTTATGTAGCAGTCGTCATGCAGCCAGCTTTTTCACTATTTTAGCTACCAACCTTAATAGTCTCTTCCTAGGACATATTTCAGATTGTCAATGCCATGTGCAGTCAATGTGGTTGTCACAAAACATTCAAGATATCCTTAGATTGTCACTTTTCCACCGAGTGACATAACCCGATTCTTTGTGTGTTTTTAATTGTCCTAAATATACACTACACAATATACAAAGTGTAATTAATTCTGTAGAGAACATTGAACCACAACAACAACCCTGAACGTAACTTCCTGTTCTCCTCTTCCCTCCACCAACACACAGTGAGGCTATTTACAGTACAGTACTGTCTGAAGTTCATTTACTTCCTTGTTTACCTCCAGCTCTTCCTAAAACCCCAGTGTCAGGACCAGTGAAGGAATAGAACTGGAGCAGGAGGTTGGAAGTGTTTACAATACAATGAGCATGGAACTAAATAACATGGAACTAAATAACATGGAACTAAATAACATGGAACCAAATACATTCAAATACATTCCAAATACATCCAAATACATTCCAAATACATTCCAAATACATACCAAATACATTCCAAATACATTCCAAATACATTCCAAATACATTCCTAATACATTCCAAATACATACCAAATACATACCAAATACATTCCAAATACATTCCAAATACATTCCAAATACATACCAAATACATTCCAAATACATTCCAAATACATACCAAATACATACCAAATACATTCCAAATACATACCAAATACATACCAAATACATTCCAAATACATTCCAAATACATACCAAATACATTCCAAATACATTCCAAATACATTCCAAATACATTCCAAATACATACCAAATACATTCCAAATACATACCAAATACATTCCAAATACATTCCAAATACATTCCAAATACATACCAAATACATACCAAATACATTCCAAATACATTCCAAATACATACCAAATACATACCAAATACATTCCAAATACATTCCAAATACATACCAAATACATACCAAATACATCCAAATACATTCCAAATATATCCAAATACATTCCAAATACATTCCAAATACATTCCAAATACATACCAAATACATTCCAAATACATTCCAAATACATACCAAATACATTCCAAATACATTCCAAATACATACCAAATACATTCCAAATACATACCAAATAAATTCCAAATACATTCCAAATACATTCCAAATACATACCAAATACATACCAAATACATCCAAATACATTCCAAATACATCCAAATACATTCCAAATACATTCCAAATACATTCCAAATACATTCCAAATACATACCAAATACATTCCAAATACATTCCAAATACATACCAAATACATTCCAAATACATTCCAAATACATTCCAAATACATACCAAATACATACCAAATTCATCCAAATACATTCCAAATACATCCAAATACATTCCAAATACATTCCAAATACATTCCAAATACATACCAAATACATTCCAAATACATTCCAAATACATACCAAATACATTCCAAATACATTCCAAATACATACCAAATACATTCCAAATACATTCCAAATACATTCCAAATACATACCAAATACATACCAAATACATACCAAATACATTCCAAATACATTCCAAATACATTCCAAATACATACCAAATACATTCCAAATACATTCCAAATACATACCAAATACATTCCAAATACATTCCAAATACATACCAAATACATTCCAAATACATTCCAAATACATTCCAAATACATTCCAAATACATTCCAAATACATACCAAATACATACCAAATACATACCAAATTCATCCAAATACATTCCAAATACATCCAAATACATTCCAAATACATTCCAAATACATACCAAATACATTCCAAATACATTCCAAATACATACCAAATACATTCCAAATACATTCCAAATACATTCCAAATACATTCCAAATACATACCAAATACATTCCAAATACATTCCAAATACATTCCAAATACATACCAAATACATTCCAAATACATACCAAATACATTCCAAATACATTCCAAATACATTCCAAATACATTCCAAATACATACCAAATACATTCCAAATACATACCAAATACATACCAAATACATTCCAAATACATTCCAAATACATTCCAAATACATACCAAATACATTCCAAATACATTCCAAATACATTCCAAATACATACCAAATACATTCCAAATACATTCCAAATACATTCCAAATACATTCCAAATACATACCAAATACATTCCAAATACATTCCAAATACATTCCAAATACATTCCAAATACATCCAAATACATTCCAAATACATACCAAATACATTCCAAATACATTCCAAATACATTCCAAATACATTCCAAATACATCCAAATACATTCCAAATACATACCAAATACATTCCAAATACATTCCAAATACATTCCAAATACATTCCAAATACATTCCAAATACATACCAAATACATTCCAAATACATTCCAAATACATTCCAAATACATACCAAATACATTCCAAATACATTCCAAATACATTCCAAATACATTCCAAATACATTATACACTATTATTACACTAGATAATTCTAGATGAGGTCCACAAACAGTATTTGTGTGGTGCTGAGACGAACAGAAAGTACAAACATGTGGGATCCGTGCTGTAGTATTGGAGCTTAGTTATAGTACTACTATAGTTATAGTAAGAGCAGGGATGAATGAAGGTGCCCTGACAAAGAACACAGTTTGTCATTCTCAACAACACCAAGGTCAAAGTTCTACTTCCTATGCTTGTTAATATTGTTAACTGCATGAGAACATTTGCTAGCGTCTAAGACCTAGCAAATGCAGTGTTTAAAAGCACTACAAGGACGCCGGCCTCGCCAGCTAGTCACTATATTTTTAACTTATCAGCTAGTTGCTATATTTATCATTTATTAGCTAGTCACTATATTCATAACTTATTAGCTAGTCACATATCTATAACTTATTAGCTAGTCATATATTTATAACTTATTAGCTAGTCACTATGTTCATAACTTATTAGCTAGTTGCTATATTTATCATTAATTAGCTAGTCACTATATTCATAACTTATTAACTAGTCACTATATTTATAATGTATTAACTAGTCACTATATTTATAACGTATTAACTAGTTGCTATATTCATAACTTATTAGCTAGTCACTATATTTAGAACTTATAAGCTAGTCGCTATATTTATAAATTATTTGTGTGAAGAGGCGTCCAGTGAGCTTTTCCTAGGGGTGACTGATTTGTTCCCTGTTCCCAGTGGTGACGCCGACCAGCAGGAAAATAAGACGAGACAGCAGAGAGAATCTGACTGAACTTGCCAATAACACATCCAGCCTTCCAGACAGCCTTCCCCACCCAGTAACATGGATCTTCCAGCCAGCCTTCTCCACCCAGTAACATGGATCTTCCAGCCTGCCTTCCCCACCCAGTAACATGGATCTTCCAGCCTGCCTTCCCCACCCAGCAACATGGATCTTCCAGCCTGCCTTCCCCACCCAGTAACATGGATCTTCCAGCCTGCCTTCCCCACCCAGTAACATGGATCTTCCAGCCTGCCTTCCAGCCTGCCTTCTCCACCCAGTAACATGGATCTTCCAGCCTGCCTTCTCCACCCAGTAACATGGATCTTCCAGCCTGCCTTCCCCACCCAGCAACATGGATCTTCCAGCCTGCCTTCTCCACCCAGTAACATGGATCTTCCAGCCTGCCTTCTCCACCCAGTAACATGGATCTTCCAGCCTGCCTTCTCCACCCAGTAACATGGATCTTCCAGCCTGCCTTCCAGCCTGCCTTCCCCACCCAGCAACATGGATCTTCCAGACAGCCTTGCCCACCCAGCAACATGATCTTCCAGCCTGCCTTCTCCACCCAGTAACATGGATCTTCCAGCCTGCCTTCCCCACCCAGTAACATGGATCTTCCAGCCTGCCTTCCAGCCTGCCTTCCCCACCCAGCAACATGGATCATCGAGATAGCCTTCCCCACGTAGCAACATGGATCCAAACATTCAGATTCAGATCAAGCTAGGGCTTAAGTTTCTGAGTATGGTTTTTAGGGTTCTGGATCATTCTATCGTTTTGGCTCCAAACTTATTGAAACATCGGAAATCCCCCCGAAGCCTATAGAAGATAATTTATGTAGCAGTCGTCATGCAGCCAGCTTTTTCACTATTTTAGCTACCAACCTTAATAGTCTCTTCCTAGGACATATTTCAGATTGTCAATGCCATGTGCAGTCAATGTGGTTGTCACAAAACATTCAAGATATCCTTAGATTGTCACTTTTCCACCGAGTGACATAACCCGATTCTTTGTGTGTTTTTAATTGTCCTAAATATACACTACACAATATACAAAGTGTAATTAATTCTGTAGAGAACATTGAACCACAACAACAACCCTGAACGTAACTTCCTGTTCTCCTCTTCCCTCCACCAACAGACAGTGAGGCTATTTACAGTACAGTACTGTCTGAAGTTCATTTACTTCCTTGTTTACCTCCAGCTCTTCCTAAAACCCCAGTGTCAGGACCAGTGAAGGAATAGAACTGGAGCAGGAGGTTGGAAGTGTTTACAATACAATGAGCATGGAACTAAATAACATGGAACTAAATAACATGGAACTAAATAACATGGAACCAAATACATTCAAATACATTCCAAATACATCCAAATACATTCCAAATACATTCCAAATACATACCAAATACATTCCAAATACATTCCAAATACATTCCAAATACATTCCTAATACATTCCAAATACATACCAAATACATACCAAATACATTCCAAATACATTCCAAATACATTCCAAATACATTCCAAATACATTCCAAATACATACCAAATACATTCCAAATACATTCCAAATACATACCAAATACATACCAAATACATTCCAAATACATACCAAATACATACCAAATACATTCCAAATACATTCCAAATACATACCAAATACATTCCAAATACATTCCAAATACATTCCAAATACATTCCAAATACATACCAAATACATTCCAAATACATACCAAATACATTCCAAATACATTCCAAATACATTCCAAATACATACCAAATACATACCAAATACATTCCAAATACATTCCAAATACATACCAAATACATTCCAAATACATTCCAAATACATTCCAAATACATACCAAATACATACCAAATACATCCAAATACATTCCAAATATATCCAAATACATTCCAAATACATTCCAAATACATTCCAAATACATACCAAATACATTCCAAATACATTCCAAATACATACCAAATACATTCCAAATAC
Organism: Oncorhynchus mykiss; assembly: GCF_057628025.1. Taxonomy (NCBI): domain Eukaryota; kingdom Metazoa; phylum Chordata; class Actinopteri; order Salmoniformes; family Salmonidae; genus Oncorhynchus; species Oncorhynchus mykiss. The sequence goes on along the minus strand of NC_143035.1, from coordinate 36,771,009 downwards.
ATTCCAAATACATACCAAATACATTCCAAATACATACCAAATAAATTCCAAATACATTCCAAATACATTCCAAATACATACCAAATACATACCAAATACATCCAAATACATTCCAAATACATCCAAATACATTCCAAATACATTCCAAATACATTCCAAATACATTCCAAATACATACCAAATACATTCCAAATACATTCCAAATACATACCAAATACATTCCAAATACATTCCAAATACATTCCAAATACATACCAAATACATACCAAATTCATCCAAATACATTCCAAATACATCCAAATACATTCCAAATACATTCCAAATACATTCCAAATACATACCAAATACATTCCAAATACATTCCAAATACATACCAAATACATTCCAAATACATTCCAAATACATACCAAATACATTCCAAATACATTCCAAATACATTCCAAATACATACCAAATACATACCAAATACATACCAAATACATTCCAAATACATTCCAAATACATTCCAAATACATACCAAATACATTCCAAATACATTCCAAATACATACCAAATACATTCCAAATACATTCCAAATACATACCAAATACATTCCAAATACATTCCAAATACATTCCAAATACATTCCAAATACATTCCAAATACATACCAAATACATACCAAATACATACCAAATTCATCCAAATACATTCCAAATACATCCAAATACATTCCAAATACATTCCAAATACATACCAAATACATTCCAAATACATTCCAAATACATACCAAATACATTCCAAATACATTCCAAATACATACCAAATACATTCCAAATACATTCCAAATACATTCCAAATACATACCAAATACATACCAAATACATTCCAAATACATTCCAAATACATACCAAATACATTCCAAATACATTCCAAATACATACCAAATACATTCCAAATACATTCCAAATACATACCAAATACATTCCAAATACATTCCAAATACATTCCAAATACATTCCAAATACATTCCAAATACATACCAAATACATACCAAATACATTCCAAATACATTCCAAATACATTCCAAATACATACCAAATACATTCCAAATACATTCCAAATACATTCCAAATACATTCCAAATACATTCCAAATACATTCCAAATACATACCAAATACATTCCAAATACATACCAAATACATTCCAAATACATTCCAAATACATTCCAAATACATTCCAAATACATTCCAAATACATTCCAAATACATACCAAATACATTCCAAATACATTCCAAATACATTCCAAATACATTCCAAATACATTCCAAATACATACCAAATACATTCCAAATACATTCCAAATACATTCCAAATACATTCCAAATACATCCAAATACATTCCAAATACATACCAAATACATTCCAAATACATTCCAAATACATTCCAAATACATTCCAAATACATCCAAATACATTCCAAATACATACCAAATACATTCCAAATACATTCCAAATACATTCCAAATACATTCCAAATACATACCAAATACATCCCAAATACATTCCAAATACATTCCAAATACATTCCAAATACATACCAAATACATTCCAAATACATTCCAAATACATTCCAAATACATTCCAAATACATTATACACTATTATTACACTAGATAATTCTAGATGAGGTCCACAAACAGTATTTGTGTGGTGCTGAGACGAACAGAAAGTACAAACATGTGGGATCCGTGCTGTAGTATTGGAGCTTAGTTATAGTACTACTATAGTTATAGTAAGAGCAGGGATGAATGAAGGTGCCCTGACAAAGAACACAGTTTGTCATTCTCAACAACACCAAGGTCAAAGTTCTACTTCCTATGCTTGTTAATATTGTTAACTGCATGAGAACATTTGCTAGTGTCTAAGACCTAGCAAATGCAGTGTTTAAAAGCACTACAAGGACGTTGTTTTCTCTTTGGTGTTGAGGCCTTTGGGTCCGAAATAAGTGGAATTGCTACTTTACAAATGGCAGGTAAGTTTCTCAGACTGAGTACTGAAGAGTGAATCATTTTCCTAGGGCTACTCCCACATAGCACCCTATTCCCTATTTAATGCACTACTTTTGACCAGAGCCTGGTCAAACTTACCTGGCACCTGTAAAGTAACAATTTCACAGACCCAAAGGTCTCAGTGTCAAAAAGAAAACATCCTCATTTCACCTGTTAACCCTGGGCTAAGGGGACTGGGAACTCTCAGTGGTTCAGTCTAAGCACTTGCTGTCCCAGTAGAGTGAGTTCCTCAGTGTAAGCTACAATGCTGGGACCGTAACCCTAGATACAGCTGTACAGTATTTCAATATTTTATTATTTAACTCGGCGAGTCAGTTAAGAACAAATTCTTATTTACAATGACAGCCTAGGAACAGTGGGTTAACTGCCTTGTTCAGGGGAACAGTGGGTTAACTGCCTTGTTCAGGGGAACAGTGGGTTAACTGCCTTGTTCAGGGGAACAGTGGGTTAACTGCCTTGTTCAGGGGAACAGTGGGTTAACTGCCTTGTTCAGGGGAACAGTGGGTTAACTGCCTTGTTCAGGGGGCAAAACAACAGGTTTTGTCAGCTCAGGGATTTGATCTTGCAACCTTTCAGTTACTGGCCCAACACTCTAAACATTAGGCTACCTGCCACTACCTAGGCTATATGAGCTTTCCCATATCCAACTGATCACCCAGATGATGTTCACGTTAAGACAGTTTGAGATTGAACTCACTGATGACTTGTTAATTTAATAAAGTCCCCTTTTGCCCCCAATTCTTAGATGAGTGTGTGTGTGTGTGTGTGTGGTTCTACAATATCAGTGTCCAATCTATACATGTCTATACACGTCCTCACGTACCCGTCCTATGTGTCCCAGCTTATTGCGCTCGCAAGGCCTCTCAGCATGCATTGAAAGACTGTGCTTAACACTTCCTTTCACGGGGAAACTCAAACAGCGTAGCTGCAAACATAAAAGGGCTCATTTCTGAAAGTTTGTCTTTGAAAACCATGACAGTCAACAGAAACAAATAACATTTTGGACAGGTTGGTTTTTGTTCCAGCTCTGATCCAGCTGTTGTTTTTGTAGGCCTGTTCTCTCTCCCCTGTTCTCTGTGTGTCATAAGACAAGACACTACCTGGAATATGATGCTACAGGGTTGTATGTACGACAGTGTATGCCGTGTAAAGCTCTCTAACATACTACGGAAAAAGTTACGTAACATCCTGCAACACAAACACATCAGATGTGTTTTACGAAGAGAGCCTGACTGTTCTCTATGCCTGGGAGCATCACAGAAAGGTATATGTCAACACAGCCGTATTGTGTGTGAAGGTAATAAGAGCTAAAGCCCATTACTCCCAGACAGGGCCGGGGCTTTTCAAACTAAAGATGACTAAAAGGGAGACGACTGGAAGGGAACCAGGCCAATGCCTACAGCTGATCTTGGATGGGGGGGGGGGGTGTTTTTGTGCTTTTCAGCACAATTAGACAAAGAAGAACCATTGGCATTGGTTCTGATTGATGTGACAACAGGGTGCTAGGCTATGTTCTGGTTCAGATTGATGTGACAACATGGTGCTAGGTGTATGTTATGTAACACAGAGAGGGAGAGGCCCCTCCCCCAACCCCCATAGCTTTGACACTCCCCCTGACAACCCTTTGAAACACGTCACAGTAGTACCCTGCCTGTACTCTCAACTGAGACATTACCTTGAAATCACAAACCAAATGCCAGCTACCTTTGTTCCACACTTGTTTTTAGAATATGTTCTGAAGCTTGGTTGGCCACATTCCTAACATGGCTGCCTTGGATTATTTTGGCACTTGAGCCAACCAGAATAACATCACACATACAGCCTAAATCTATATCATAATGACTGGTATAGCTCATCTAGACATAAATACACCCATCCAGCCAGCCTTAAAGCAGGAATCCTTCATTGCTAAAACTGCCATCCATGTCCGTTTGGGCTATTATAACAACAAAGAAATTACTGTAAATAACTAGCTTTGTTGCGGGCGGAATAGAACAGCAGAATGTGTACTGCAAATGATTTGTTACATCGCTGCCGGAGGCTCCTCTCCTCCGTTTCAACATCAAAACAAAAGCAATAACAAAAGTGCTGATGCAAACAGTTGCGTTGTTTCCCCTAATGAGGATTTAATCTTTAACGCCCTTAAATCTGTATCATAATGATTTTTCTAATGAGGATTTAATCTTTAACGCCCTTAAATCTATATCGTAATGATTTTTCTAATGAGGATTTAATCTTTAACGCCCTTAAATCTATATCATAATGATTTTTCTAATGAGGATTTAATCTTTAACGCCCTTAAATCTATATCATAATGACTTTTCGGCTCACTTAGCCAAGACAAACTTAATGAAGGTTTATATTCACATACACAAACTTGCTAACGTTACAAATTATTACGTTTATTTATTTAATAGTTTTATAAGACAATATTTAGTCCTCTATGGTGTTAACCTGAACAGTAGCTACATTCAGCAATTATCCTTTCCTCCTGCAAGAACGCCAATATTTGTATATTAATTCCAGTTACACATTTGAAGATAGAAGCATGTCCTTGATGTGGCTTCAGGGAAACATACTGTAGTTTACATGGTTCACATAGGATGCTGTTGGAAGAGTGAAACTACAGTACGAACAAACATTTAGACAGAAATATCTTGACTTTCTATAAACTACACAGTAACCTGAAAGGATTTTACCCCACGATGGCAGCTTGTTGTGTAAAAAGCAAACGAATATCAAATTTGGCCTTTAGTACCAAATCCCACAGAAACGCATTGAATAACACATTCATAAATGGCCAAAAAAGACAGTCCAAACAGACTGCAAATCATAAGGAAGGTGTTTAACTGTCTGTCCTATATCCACAACAGGAGATAAGAAGGCTCAGGATTTTTTACACATATTTAATGCCTTTTTTGGGGGGGGGGGGGGGGTAGACATACTTCTACTAATTTTGTAAACCGTACTGGTTACCTTCAGACAAATGATGGTTCATTTTTTTTATTTATAGAAATAAAATATGCTTCTCTGCATCTCTGCTAAAATCTGGGCAAAATATTAAGTCTTATTCAGTATGTTTATTAATGACTTGCTTTTTAAAAGTCTACCAACGTTGCCAACAGGCCAGCTAAGATAGTTAGACAAGCTACTCTTCACCTGATTGAAAGTCTGAAATGGCCTTTGTATCTGGTTAAGAAGTTGGGAGTTTGGGAACCTATCTAGCTGGCTAGCTAAAAAAAACAACTTTATACATGTCTAGGTGGCTAGTATTACAGGGAAACAACCAAACATGTCTGTTTTATTGATTCAACCAAGGAAGGAATCAATAGGCTATACGGCTTGATCAAATTCATTTACACACACAACTTCTGCCAGTCCTGCCCATCGCTGCCAGCTAAAATCTAGACTCTCTCTCCTCCTCCACTGTGGATACCGTGCCCTTGTGCCCCCCTACAGGCATGACGCCTCTGGCAACACCTTGAAGATCTTGAGGCTAACATCATAGTCGAGAGGCTGTTTGGGGAGAATACTGTAGAGAGAGAAAAAAAAAGAGTGGCTTTGCTAAAAACCCACTGAATCGATTACTGAGGAATCATCTTTCAGGCCTCTCTGAAGCTGATGACCTATGGGATCTTTGGAGCTCGTTATTTCCAAGACGATTCTATTTCGGGAACGAAGACGGTAGTTGAACCTGTCACTGTAAACATACAGTCACATACTGGTCCCTTCTAGAACGGGTCCCAAAATGCTTCCCTATTCCCTACATATTCATTCAACTGCGCGACCAAGACACTATCCCTCTTTATAGGTGTAACGGATGTGAAACGGCTAGCTTAGTTAGCGGTGGTGCGCGCTAAATAGCGTTTCAATCGGTGACTTCACTTGCTCTGAGACCTTGAAGTAGCAGTTCCCCTTTGCTCTGCAAGGGCCGCGGCTTTTGTGGAGCGATGGGTAACGATGCGTCGAGGGTGACTGTTGTAGATGTGTGCAGAGGGTCCCTGGTTCGCGCCCGGGTATGGGCGAGGGGATGGTCTAAAGTCATACCGTTACATAGGCCTATTTGTAAATACAGTCGTACCTAACATTGGTATTGAATATCCTATTGTTTTATTACCATGTAATCTCTTCTACTACTTGTCATTTTGATTAGGCTGTTGATTATATTGATATGGATATTTGTACTGGCCCCGTTGGCTAAGCCTTTCACCACCTCCTTTACTACCTATTGTAAAAGGTCTACGTGACATTTGGGGCACAGACCCCTGGTCTGTTACTCATCGAGGGCATAGACTCAGTGCCAGACATAAAAGCTAGGCTGGCTCGTTCACCTACGTACATATTTGGACTTTTGAAGACGGAAGAGATTGCAGCAGGCATCTTTAAAAAATAAAAAAAAGATAATTGAATGAATTAGGCCGACGTGCCAATGTGGGAGTAATCCCTCTGTTAATAACAGATAGTCACAATGAGGCACGTAAAACATGTCCCGAACTCAACTCACACTTATGCAACCACACGTTAACGTGACCACACTCAGTTAGTAATCTATTTGCATTAAATGATACATTCGGTTTGAAGGATCAACACAACTGGAAGGACTATTGACTCTTTGTGAAATTCACATCAACGGGGTTTCAAGCACAGCTGCGCCTTTGTTTTTGTTATTTCTGAAAAAAACACAACCAGTGGTAGTGTTAGCTGTGTTACTATGGCAACAACACACAGTGGTAGTGTTAGCTGTGTTACTATGGCAACAACACAGTGGTAGTGTTAGCTGTGTTACTATGGCACCAACACACAGTGGTAGTGTTAGCTGTGTTACTATGGCAACAGCACACAGTGGTAGTGGTAGCTGTGTTACTATGGCACCAACACACAGTGGTAGTTGTAGCTGTGTTACTATGGCACCAACACACAGTGGTAGTGGTAGCTGTGTTACTATGGCAACAACACACAGTGGTAGTGGTAGCTGTGTTACTATGGCACCAACACACAGTGGTAGTGGTAGCTGTGTTACTATGGCAACAACACACAGTGGTAGTGGTAAATGGGTAACAAAGCTGGAGGGGCAGTCAATACTGATTAACTTGACAGATTGTGACCAGCCTCAGCATGGTACCATGCATTATTCTGCCGTTCTATCCCCTTTCTTGGCAGTGTCCAAAATCACCCCGTATTCCCTATATAGTGCGGTCCTGGTCAACAGTTCTGCCCTATAAAGAGGATAGGGTGCATTTTGGGACACAACCCATGAGTGATTTTAGGATTTGCACTCGGTTTATACAGTAGACCTCAACATATAGTTCTGTGTCAAGAGAAATGTGAATGAAGGTGCTGATAAAGGTGCTACCTTGTCTTTTGTCTTAACTGAATCTACAACTCTTTCTAAAGGAGATAAAAATGTCATTTTCAAATTTTCAATGGAGATTCCATCAACAAAACAGTCATCTGAATGATAGGCCTTATTTTTCATGGAAAGAATAAATAATAGTGAAATTGCATGGAGTTCCCATAATAGCCAACTTCCAACTTCCACTTCCATCTGTCATTACTACCCTGGTAGACCGAGCAGAGGGTTGACATTAAGAATACACAGCTATCAGAGACAAACATGTTGTATATGTCTGCAGAAAGCCAAGGCATGCGAACGAGGGCAAACGATCTCTTTGCATGCAAACCCTAACCACATTTAGGCTGGGCCCGACTCACACTGCACACACAGCCACCATATTTCCAACTTAAACAGATGTGTTCCCATTGCATAACCCCATAACTCCTGACAACCAATCACAGGCTCCCATGCAGGCAGGAAATCATTCTGTAGCTCCAATCAAAAGTAACATTAAAGTAACATTCCGTTCCATTGGCCATGCCCTGGTCATTAAAATTTAACAGTATTGGTGGAAAATACAGGAATTGTTAGTGAGTCGACTTGTTGCACATCGTGTTATGTTTGGACCGGAATTCCACTGTGATGCGTGTCTGTACTCATTAACATAGAACATTCCCTCTGGCACATATTACCTGTCCAATGTGTATTTGCTTTCGTAAGAAGAGTGTTTTTCGTAGGATCAATAACTCCAAAATGTATATGTAGCGTGGTTCGTTCTGAGTTGTGTAATTTAATGAGGACACTGCCACAACTGGAGGTCTGCTTGTTGGATTTTTATTTGTCCTGCGCACGAAGAGACAACGTACAAGATGTTAGCCCTTGGCGCAGTCACAGCTCTCAGGCACCTGGCTAACTGAAGGTCAGGCAAGAGAGAACAATAGGAGGGTAAGGTAACACAGATACCCCCTCGATGGACCCAACCAAAATATACACATTTTTATACAATGACGTGTATTTACAATATAGATGTGAAAAAGTGTTTGCACATAAAAAAAAACAATAGCATTAGTTATGCAGCTATAATGAAAACCCACAGGAAACCCACAGGACAGTAGATCTCCAGGAAGAGGGTTGGACTGAAAACCCACAGGACGGTAGATCTCCGGGAAGAGGGTTGGACTGAAAACCCACAGGACGGTAGATCTCCAGGAAGAGGGTTGGACTGAAAACCCACAGGACGGTAGATCTCCAGGAAGAGGGTTGGACTGAAAACCCACAGGACGGTAGATCTCCAGGAAGAGGGTTGGACTGAAAACCTCAGGGACAGTAGATCTCCAGGAAGAGGGTTATACTGAAAACCCAACCCACAGGACGGTCAATCTCCAGGAAGATGGTTGGACTGAAAACCCAACCCACAGGACAGTAGTTCTCCAGGAAGAGGGTTGGACTGAAAACCCACAGGATGGTAGATCTCCAGGAAGAGGGTTGGACTGAAAACCCACAGGACGGTAGATCTCCAGGAAGAGGGTTGGACTGAAAACCCACAGGACGGTAGATCTCCAGGAAGAGGGTTGGACTGAAAACCTCAGGGACAGTAGATCTCCAGGAAGAGGGTTGGACTGAAAACCCAACCCACAGGACGGTCGATCTCCAGGAAGAGGGTTGGACTGAAAACCCAACCCACAGGACAGTAGTTCTCCAGGAAGAGGGTTGGACTGAAAACCCACAGGATGGTAGATCTCCAGGAAGAGGGTTGGACTGAAAACCCAAAGGACGGTAAATCTCCAGGAAGAGGGTTGTACTGAAAACCCTCAGGACGGTAGATCTCCAGGACGAGGGTTGGACTAAAAACCCACAAGACGGTCGATCTCCAGGAAGAGGTTTGGACTGAAAACCTCAAGGACAGTAGATCTCCAGGAAGAGGGTTGGACTAAAAACCCACAGGACGGTAGATCTCCAGGAAGAGGGTTGGACTGAAACCCGCAGGACGATAGATCTCCAGGAAGAGGGTTGGACTGAAAACCCAACCCACAGGACGGTCAATCTCCAGGAAGAGGGTTGGACTGAAAACCCACAAGACGGTCGATCTCCAGGAAGAAGGTTGGACTGAAAACCCAACCCACAGGAAGGTAGGTCTCCAGGAGGAGGGTTGAACTGAAATCCCACAGGACGGTAGATCTCCAGGAAGAGGGTTGGACTGAAAACCCACAGAACGGTAGATCTCCAGGAAAAGGTTTGGACTGAAAACCCACAGGACAGTAGATCTCCAGGAAGAGAGTTGAGCAGTCCTGGTCTAGGGGAACAACATCACTCTGATATATATATATATATATACAGTGCCTTGCAAAAGTATTCGGCCCCCTTGAACTTTGCGACCTTTTGCCACATTTCAGGCTTCAAACATAAAGATATAAAACTTTATTTTTTTGTGAAGAATCAACAACAAGTGGGACACAATCATGAAGTGGAACAACATTTATTGGATATTTCAAACTTTTTTAACAAATCAAAAACTGAAAAATTGGGCGTGCAAAATTATTCAGCCTCTTTACTTTCAGTGCAGCAAACTCTCTCCAGAAGTTCAGTGAGGATCTCTGAATGATCCAATGTTGACCTAAATGACTAATGATTATAAATAAAATCCAATTTTTCAGTTTTTGATTTGTTAAAAAAGTTTGAAATATCCAATAAATGTCATTCCACTTCATGATTGTGTCCCACTTGTTGTTGATTCTTCACAAAGAAATACAGTTTTATATCTTTATGTTTGAAGCCTGAAATGTGGCAAAAGGTCGCAAAGTTCAAGGGGGCCGAATACTTTCGCAAGGCACTGTATATATATATATATATATATATATATATATATATATATATATATATATATATATATTGAAGGGGATTCTGCATTGTCTGGAAGGATCCATCAGTAAGCATTTCAATATTAATATACGTCCTGTTTATGAAGCATGTGACAATAAACATTTGATTTGAAATATTTTCCAAACTGTCATTCAGATCCTGAAGCATTCCAGGCCTTATCCTCACGATATCGAAGACCAATATGTAAACTAAGGGAACCTAACCCTGGACAACACCATTCATACTGGACCTGATGGTCAGTCAAGGACAGGACCCAAGTACCAACTTGTGAAATTGAGAATGAAGTCAGTTGGATTTACAGCTCTATAAAAACAAGCAAGCAGCCCAACACCATGTAAAGGTGGTCTCATAAAACCAAGCAGCCCAACACCATGTAAAGTTCGTCTCATAAAACCAAGCAGCCCAACACCATGTAAAGGTGGTCTCATAAAACCAAGCAGCCCTTCACCATGTAAAGTTCGTCTCATAAAACCAAGCAGCCCAACACCATGTAAAGGTGGTCTCATAAAACCAAGCAGCCCAACACCATGTAAAGTTGGTCTCATAAACCAAGCAGCCCAACACCATGTAAAGGTGGTCTCATAAAACCAAGCAGCCCAACACAATGTAAAGGTGGTCTCATAAACCAAGCAGCCCAACACCATGTAAAGATGGTCCCATAAACCAAGCAGCCCAACACCATGTAAAGGTGGTCTCATAAACCAAGCAGCCCAACACCATGTAAAGATGGTCTCATAAACCTTGACACAGGTCTTGTCAGTTCTTGTGACACTTTTGGTTTTTCAGTCACCCGGAGACTAGGCCCAACAAATTCTGTTTTGAGAACACCCTCAGATTCTCTAAAAACTGGACGTTGATTCACCTCAGTAGTTCCTGCTTAGTGTTCCTTAACGAAGGACTCAATGATAGGTTAACACAACAAATTGTCACTGGGACACTTTAATTGGTTGAACCAGTCTAGACCAGTTTTATCACCATAGATCTGGAGAAGACATAGTCTATCATTATCTTCATGCTGTCTGTGTTACTAGCCTGAGTACCATGCTGTTTGTGCTATCGTGCTAACAGCTTGTCATTGCCAAACAACCAGTATGCTACTACTTTAATGGAGACCATAGCTCTAGTAAAAAAGAAAAACAACGGTTCCTGCACACGGTCCTTATGCAAGCATTGTAACCAACCATGTTAAACAACCCCAAAATAGAATGAGAGAACTGGTACCACAATGTGATATAGGCCTATAGAGACGAGCCTCATCAAAATGGCCAACCAATAACATACAGGTACTGTAATGGCAATAATAATACATGACAGCAATGCATTATTCTTACTGTAAGACTAGGGACCTGATGTAAATCTCAGCCTCTAAGTAATACTAGGGACCTGATGTAAATCTCAGCCTCTAAGTAATACTAGGGACCTGATGTAATCTCAGCGTCTAAATAATACTAGGGACCTGATGTAATCCCAGCCTCTAAGTAAGACTAGGGACCTGATGTAATCTCAGCCTCTAAGTAATACTAGGGACCTGATGTAATCTCAGCCTCTATGTAAGACTAGGGACCTGATGTAATCTCAGCCTCTATTTAAGTCTAGGGACCTGATGTAATCTCAGCGTCTAAGTAATACTAGGGACCTGATATAATCTCAGCCTCTAAGTAATACTAGGGACCTGATGTAATCTCAGCCTCTAAGTAAGACTAGGGACCTGATGTAATCTTAGCCTCTAAGTAATACTAGGGTCCTGATGTAATCTCAGCCTCTATGTAAGCCTAGGGACCTGATGTATTCTCAGCCTCTAAGTAATACTAGGGACCTGATGTAACTTAGCCTCTAAGTAATACTACGGACCTGATGTAACTCAGTCTCTAAGTAATACTAGGGACCTGATGTAACTCAGCCTCTAAGTAATACTAAGGACCTGATGTAACTCAGCCTCTAAGTAATACTAGGGACCTGATGTAATCTCAGCCTCTAAGTAATACTAGGGACCTGATGTAATCTCAGCCTCTAAGTAATACTAGGGACCTGATGTAATCTCAGCCTCTATGTAAGACTAGGGACCTGATGTAATCTCAGCCTCTATTTAAGTCTAGGGACCTGATGTAATCTCAGCGTCTAAGTAATACTAGGGACCTGATATAATCTCAGCCTCTAAGTAATACTAGGGACCTGATGTAACCTCAGCCTCTAAGTAAGACTAGGGACCTGATGTAATCTTAGCCTCTAAGTAATACTAGGGTCCTGATGTAATCTCAGCCTCTATGTAAGACTAGGGACCTGATGTATTCTCAGCCTCTAAGTAATACTAGGGACCTGATGTAACTTAGCCTCTAAGTAATACTACGGACCTGATGTAACTCAGTCTCTAAGTAATACTAGGGACCTGATGTAACTCAGCCTCTAAGTAATACTAAGGACCTGATGTAACTCAGCCTCTAAGTAATACTAGGGACCTGATGTAATCTCAGCCTCTAAGTAATACTAGGGACCTGATGTAATCTCAGCCTCTAATTAATACTAGGGACCTGATGTAACCTCAGCCTCTAAGTAATACTATGGACCTGATGTAACCTCAGGCTCTATGTAAGACTTGGGACCTGATGCAATCTCCACCTAAATAAGATGACTCATTTCATGTGTTCAGTCATATTGAAAAACAGGGCTGAGACCTGTTTGTTTACCCATCATGTTAACAAATTCTGTTGCTGGACTGAGACCTGTCGGTGTATCCATACTACCAGATACTGTTGCTGGACTGAGACCTGTCGGTGTATCCATTATACCAGATAATGTTGCTGAACTGAGACCTGTCGGTGTATCCATACTACCAGATACTGTTGCTGGATTGAGACCTGTCAGTGTATTAATACTACCAGATACTGTTGCTGGACTGAGACCTGTCGGTGTATCCATGTTACCAGATAATGTTGCTGGACTGAGACCTGTCGGTGTATCCATCCTACCAGATACTGTTGCTGGACTGAGACCTGTCGGTGTATCCATACTACCAGATACTGTTGCTGGACTGAGACCTGTCGGTGTATCCATACTACCAGATACTGTTGCTGGACTGAGACCTGTCGGTGTATCCATCTACCAGATACTGTTGCTGGACTGAGACCTGTTGGTGTATCCATTCTACCAGATACTGTTGCTGGACTGAGACCTGTTGGTGTATCCATACTACCAGATACTGTTGCTGGATTGAGACCTGTCAGTGTATCCATACTACCAGATACTGTTGCTGGACTGAGACCTGTCGGTGTATGCATATTACCAGATACTGTTGCTGGATTGAGACCTGTCAGTGTATCCATACTACCAGATACTGTTGCTGGACTGAGACCTGTCGGTGTATCCATGTTACCAGATACTGTTGCTGGACTGAGACCTGTCGGTGTATCCATCCTACCAGATACTGTTGCTGGACTGAGACCTGTCGGTGTATCCATACTACCAGATACTGTTGCTGGACTGAGACCTGTCGGTGTATCCATCCTACCAGATACTGTTGCTGGACTGAGACCTGTCGGTGTATCCATCTACCAGATACTGTTGCTGGACTGAGACCTGTTGGTGTATCCATTCTACCAGATACTGTTGCTGGACTGAGACCTGTCGGTGTATCCATTCTACCAGATACTGTTGCTGGATTGAGACCTGTCAGTGTATCCATACTACCAGATACTGTTGCTGGACTGAGACCTGTCGGTGTATGCATATTACCAGATACTGTTGCTGGACTGAGACCTGTCGGTGTATCCATCCTACCAGATACTGTTGCTGGACTGAGACCTGTCGGTGTATCCATACTACCAGATACTGTTGCTGGACTGAGACCTGTCGGTGTATCCATACTACCAGATACTGTTGCTGGACTGAGACCTGTCGGTGTATCCATCTACCAGATACTGTTGCTGGACTGAGACCTGTTGGTGTATCCATTCGACCAGATACTGTTGCTGGACTGAGACCTGTCGGTGTATCCATGATACCAGGTACTGTTGCTGGACTGAGACCTGTCAGTGTATCCATACTACCAGATACTGTTGCTGGACTGAGACTTGTTGGTTTACCCATCATGCTGTCATAGCTGGTTATGCTGTCCTAACCTAATCTACTATACTCACTCCCTTTCTCATTTTCTTTTCCTTCCTTCCGTGGCCTCCAATTGCTCTTAAATACAAGTAAAACTAAATGCATGCTCTTCAACCGATCGCTACCTGCACCTACCCGCCTGTCCAACATCACTACTCTGGACGGCTCTGACTTAGAATACGTGGACAACTACAAATACCTAGGTGTCTGGTTTGACTGTAAACTCTCCTTCCAGACCCATATGAAACATCTCCAATCCAAAGTTAAATCTAGAATTGGCTTCCTATTTCGCAACAAAGCATCCTTCACTCATGCTGCCAAACATACCCTTGTAAAACTGACCATCCTACCAATCCTCGACTTTGGCGATGTCATTTACAAAATAGCCTCCAATACCCTACTCAACAAATTGGATGCAGTCTATCACAGTGCAATCCGTTTTGTCACCAAAGCCCCATATTCTACCCACCATTGCGACCTGTATGCTCTCGTTGGCTGGCCCTCGCTTCATACTCGTCGCCAAACCCACTGGCTCCATGTCATCTACAAGACCCTGCTAGGTAAAGTCCCCCTTATCTCAGCTCGCTGGTCACCATAGCATCTCCCACCTGTAGCACACGCTCCAGCAGGTATATCTCTCTAGTCACCCCCAAAACCAATTCTTTCTTTGGCCGCCTCTCCTTCCAGTTCTCTGCTGCCAATGACCATTATTTTTATTTCTACTTTGCACGTTCTTCCACTGCAAATCTACCATTCCAGTGTTTTACTTGCTATATTGTATTTACTTTGCCACCATGGCCTTTTTTTGCCTTTACCTCCCTTATCTCACCTCATTTGCTCACATCGTATATAGACTTGTTTATACTGTATTATTGACTGTATGTTTGTTTTACTCCATGTGTAACTCTGTGTTGTTGTTTGTGTCGAACTGCTTTGCTTTATCTTGGCCAGGTCACAATTGTAAATGAGAACTTGTTCTCAACTTGCCTACCTGGTTAAATAAAGGTGAAATAAAAAAATATAAAATGTAATGGGTGTAGCCCTCAGCTCCCAGACCAGGGCAGTAGAGAACCCACAAACCAACACAGACACAAGACAGTAACACACTAGCTGCCAATATGGCGGAAGGATTTGTTTTTTTTTGGGACAAAGCATTTTTTCGTCTTCCAGGCTAGCTGCCCCTTGGACAACCATTATTAAATATCTAGTTGTTTGAAAAGTTCAGATGTGCTGCTTTGGACAAAGATTGAAGAATATGTTGTAGATTTTCATTTGACCTACACAAGTAAGCCACATTTAGTTCATTGGTTAGATGTCCAATGTTTTCTTGCAAAAACATCATTAAGCTTCAACATATAGGCCGATGTATAAATCCTCGAGCTGTTGTTGCGAGTGGTCAATGAGTGCTAAATAATTATTTATATATATTCTTGTTACTCTCCATGTAGATTGCAATAACCTTGAGTAAGAACAACGGAAAGGGAACCAACATGGCGTTTAGTGTAAACAGAAGGTTTATTGCAAATGGACATTTTGCATCCATCATTACAAATACCTGTTTCAGGGACACAATACCAGCAACAATAACCAACGTTCATCAAAACAAAAACACACGCTGACAAGAGTTCTCCCTGTGAACGATGTACACATGGTCCAGGTTGCTTGGTTTCGTTTGGAGTAGGAATGAGACAAAGTCTTTGGTAGTTAGAAAACACAAAATTGTCCATTGTGGAACTGTGTTATTCCTCTTCTGGAGATAGGCACCTAGAGTCATGCCATTGATTCAAGTTGAGGTTGGCATCTGAATACGCAGAACATGTCTGCTAGGTCAGGATCGCATTCACAGCCTTTAGAGAAAAAAAATCAGCTGCTCAAATTCATCTCCAGCCCACTACTCTGAACATGTTAGTAAAATGTACAGAGCTAGGCATTCTGGGTAGTAGATACTTCCATCCCCATAATACATCATTTAACTGAACAGTTACAATGCTCCTATTAACAAGCATTCCATTTTGTTCAGAATCACAAAACAAATGTGAAATAGCAGGATTTTCCCCAAAAAGCAGCACACCCCAACTGCAAAGAATACAAGTAATGATGTTCTGAATCATGATTATGGTAATCAGTTATCACCAGCGAGGTTGAGATAGAGAAGCAACAGGCCTCTCTGTCCCAGCAACAGTCCAGCATCTCCTATCACCAGCGAGGTTGAGAAAGAGAAGCAACAAGCCTCTCTCTCCCAGCAACAGTCCAGGATCTCCTAGATCCTCCTTCTCCTCTACTCGTTCAACTGGAGCTCCGGTTTGGTTTCCTAAAGACACGTTGCTTCTTCTTAAGGAATATTGACAGAGAATATCAGTAGAATGACTCACAGGTGGAATGACTCACAAGATGGTTGAGATATTTTCTAACTACTCAGAGCTTGTACTATCAGCAGTTAGAAGAACTCCACATGGATTTCAGGTAGCAGGTAGCCTAGTGGTTAGAGCGTTAGGCCAGTAACTGGGAGGTTGCTGGATCAAATCCCCGAGCTGACAAGGTAAAAAATCTGTTGTTCTGCCCCTGAACAAGGCAGTTAACCCACTGTTCCCCGATAGGCCGTCATTGTAAATAAGAATTTGTTCTTAACTGACTTGCCTAGTTAAATGGGGGGGATCTAGTGGAGACTGGAGGGCCATCTGTCTTGAGAAAAGATTTCCTTTTTCCTTGGCTGGACCAGGAGAGGTATGGAGAGGCATCCCCAGGATCAGATCCCCGGGCCAGCCCCGTCTCTTAGCCCTCTCCCCCCTCTGTAGCAGGGGTGGTAGAGAATGGCTGAAGGGTTGGTCCTCCTGGCCCCAGAAGGCCGGAGCCTCACCTCTGTCCCAATGCAAGCGTTCTCCAGCTGGCTACATGTGAGCCCTCTCGTTTAGCGCTTTTGTCTAAAGAGAAAGAGTCTAGATGTCGTAGGACGGGCTTATCTTAGCGTATAGCTTCAGCCTATAGCCGCTAGTTAGAGCGTCTTTTCGTGTGCTTTTCATCAATTGTGTGTTTCATCATCTGTTACAGACAGCTTCACTGAAGTTGGCGGCGACGATCACTTTACAATTGGAGGTCCAAGGAAGAGCCACCTATACAGCAGAGCCAGCGCTGATGTGGCAGGACTGGTCAGGGTTATGGAGTCCCATCTGGGCCTGCTGCTGGTACTGGTTGTCCAGCCGCAGGGGGACCAGAGCGTCTGAGTCGGACGGAACCCGTTCGCGGAAGCTCTCCATCTGTTCTGGACTGGCCAGGTTCTTCAGAAGGTTGTTCTCACGTTCTAGCTGGTTGTTCTTCTCAGCCAGCTCTCTGATCTGCTCCTTGAGGATCTCTACTTCCTCCCTGACTGCATACATCAGGTGGTTCTTCACCAGATCCTAAGGTAGGAGAGAAGGAATGAGATCTACAGTTAGAGACGTCTGTTTAGAGAGAGAGAGAGAGTTCGTGCAACTCGTACAAACCGACCACTAATCTATCCATGTAAGGTGACTCATAGATTAAGCTTAACCTACCATGCCTTACAAAAACACTTGTAGTAACACGTAGTAAGTTGTAGTATGTATGTAGTATGTAGTAAGTAACATGTAGTAACTTGTAGTAACATGTAGTAGCATGTAGTAACATGTAGTAACTTGTAGTAGTAACATGTAGTAGTAGTAGTAACATGTAGTAACAGGCCATGTGGTTACAGAGACTTGTACCCATATGACCAGGATTAAGGTTTAAAAGCTGAGCTGTAAACTAAATAGGTAATATAGTCTTGACTGCTGTTGTGCACATCTATAGCTTCCTCCCTGTCTGACTCAGAATGCAGCAGACAGAACATAGTCCCATGCCACATCACACGTATTGGACATGCAGTACTGTAGTCACTCAAAGCTGCAAGGCACATACAGACTACCATGCTTCTGCGGTACTACAAGTATACGAGTACTAGACTGAAGCCTAGTCTACTATGATTATCAACATACAGAAAATGATGACTATGGGCAAAGTGCATGAATGTGGTGGGATGTGGAATGGCGTTACTGGGCTACTATGAGTGATGATATGAACGATAAAGTGTATAATCCTGTTGCTGATATACATACCATTGCCTGCTCTATCTTGTTGTCAATGGCAACAACGCTAGCACCCGAGGCACTGTGGAGGAGAGAAGAAGAGAAAGCCATAAGTCAACATATCAAATCAGAGCATTGGATCAGAAGGAACAAACTGGGGTCCTAGTTAGTACCGGCAAGGTTATGATGTTCTCGTACAGATTGCTGGCACCAGGATAACTTATTTTGAGTCTTTTGAGATTCAATTGCCACGTAACGCCATCATCACAAATGTGTATTTAATTTGTGTTTAGGCGTAACCTATTTGAGATTGGGCATGTGTATGAAAAACCAGCATGCCTGACTACCATTGTCTTTTTTTTGCAACCTAGCTAGCTAGATACATTGTTGCGCGCTGCAAACTACGACATGAAATTGATGACATTGTCTCGATATTGTTTCGAGATACTCCACTTTTATGCGTTTGAAAATGCAGCCGTAGGAGACACGCGGCGGGTTGGAGTCAAATTGCATTACTCAAAGTCTGCACAGCAGAAGACATTTATAATACGGTATTTACAATTATATCATAACGGATACCAGCATAACCATACGTTGCTTAATCTATTTGTAAAGGAAGAAACATGACTATGTCGAATTACAACAATTTAGATGAATGAAATTTGAATGAAATATATAACGCACAAATGACGCATCAATAACACACAAAGTCCAGAGCGGGTTTTTATATTTACCTGTTGTCAAGTTTTACAGACACCACATCTCCTCCTACTAACGAGGAGAAGAAGGAGATGCTGAAGTTATGCAACTGATAGACAGCAACCTCCATTGGCGTTTTGAAGATCTCCGTACTCAAATTTAGCAGCAGACCCGTTTGGATAATGCTTCTCGCCACGTTTGCGATTGGTTGAGTAGATAAATCTACCTATCTAGATACAATTCTAGGTTACTGTATTCAGCTTAAATCACTCGACTGACTCGATTCGGTTGCTTCTGTGGTGAATTGAGTTGAGTATAGTGCGGTAGGTTAATGCCAGTGATGTGAGCCACGTTATGTTTCAGCGAATGTGTCTATTTCTGCAACCGGCGGCGCTTATAACCGAACTGTGTCCTGACGTCATCTGACGCGGGGGATAATTTATGCAAATACGCCTTATGGCATGATTTCCCCTCTGCCCCCTTCTGAACTCCTACAAACACAATAAGCGCCCAGTTGACCCAGAGACCCAATCCGTTTACACCCTGAAGCAAACAGGCAACAACAACAAAAAACGGCACAAAAAAAAGTGTGTGCTTGTGGGTTTTTCCCCGCGCGTTTCTTTTGAGTGAACGGGTTTTGGTTGCATGACATGTCATATGCAGACTATGGATTACTGTTGGTTTGGTTGTTGTCGTCGTTGTTTTGCATCAGCTGATAATATTGTTTAAGGAAATGCTACAACGGAATTGTGTAGAATTATTATCGGCCTAGTTCATCTATATTGCTCTTTTTCATGAAATGATTAATTTGTCAGGGACCACGTGCAACAGTGAAGCGAGATTATGAAACAGATAGCCTATAGTGGCAAACTAGAATCTGGATGTATTGAATGCATTAATAATGCATGCATTATTGGTTTATAACAGGATGTCTACATAATGTTTATTGTTTTGAGTCGGTGTTATCTGCAGGTGCAATAGTAGAAGACATTGCAGTATGTTGCAAACAGACATTTTGGGGAAGCCCTTTCTCCTTAATAAGGGTACTTTTCCACCCACTGCAAGGCTCTGGTAATTTTCCTTCCTCTCCTCTAGAGCTCTGCTACCAGCTGCTGGCGAGAGTTGAAATTTCACCTCTTCAGAAATCATATTTACAGGCGTCGTATATTTGGAGAACTCATAACTAGTCTACTTGGTGAGCATTTAGGATTTTGATGCACGGAATTTAAAAAATATTATAATTAATTTGTAATGCGGTTTTGTTGTCCTAATAGACTCTCACTATCAGGCAAGAGTTTCAGTATAAGGACATCTTATAGGGGTCAATACTGTCATACATAGATAACCCTACCTTTGTTACATGCACCATCACAGCTGCCTTGTTGCTATGTGCAGTCACTGTATAGCAACACAGTTATAACTTGAACACCTCCAACACCCCTTTCGTGTCGCTATTTTAGCTCATATAAGAAAAGTAAGTTGTACCGTGCTCCATTTTGTGAGGAAAGAAGTAATTATCCTTTAACCCATCGGATCCAATTAGCTAGGTGAGACTCCAGTTTGGTCTGGACACTAACCAGATCTCACAGAGCCTTGTTGAATGTATTAGTATCAATAGTGCTTGTCACTTGTGATTTTACACTGTGCTGTGGAGCTGCCAGGCAGGGCTGTAGCAAGTGGCTAGGCTCCATCCCAGGTGGCACCCTATTCCCCATTTAGTGCACTACTTTTGACCTGGGGCCCATAGGGTAGTGCACTACTTTTGACCTAGTGCATAGGGAGTAAAGTGCCAGTTGGGAAGAGTATTACACCTATTGTCTCTGGTTGGAAAATCTCTGGGTGTTAGTCACAGTGGTCATGGTTTA
>NC_143035.1:36662500-36747500 GCF_057628025.1 Oncorhynchus mykiss | reverse complement strand
ATAATGCACTATTTATGACCAGGGCACAAAGCACTCTGGTCATAAATAGAGCACTTTACAGGGAAAAGGGTGCCATTTGGTACACACCCCTGGATCTATGAGTCATGAAACAACCAATTAGGCGTTGAACCAGACTTTCCATCAGATGTCCTGGTCTGAGAGCCAAACAAAACACATTCTAACACATTTAGTCTCTCTGTATCTCTCATCTGGATCCCCATGGTGACCTCCTGAGGCACATGGCTTTGGATTCCCATGGTGACCTCCAGAGGCCCAAGGCTTTGGATCCACATGGTGACTAGAGGCCCAAGGCTTTGCGACCCCCATGGTGACCTCCAGAGGCCCAAGGCTTTCCGACCCCCATGGTGATCTCCAGAGGCCCAAGGCTTTGGATCCCCATGGTGACCAGACGCCCAAGGCTTTGGATCCCCATGGTGACCTCCAGAGGCCCAAGGCTTTGGATCCCCATGGTGACCTCCTGAGGCCCAAGGCTTTGGATCCACATGGTGACCTCCAGAGGCCCAAGGCTTTGGATCCACATGGTGACTAGAGGCCCAAGGCTTTGGATCCCCATGGTGACCTCCAGAGGCCCAAGGCTTTGGATCCACATGGTGACTAGAGGCCCAAGGCTTTGGATCCCCATGGTGACCTCCAGAGGCCCAAGGCTTTGGATCCACATGGTGACTAGAGGCCCAAGGCTTTGGATCCCCATGGTGACCTCCAGAGGCCCAAGGCTTTCGACCCCCATGGTGACCTCCAGAGGCCCAAGGCTTTGCGACCCCCATGGTGACCTCCAGAGGCCCACGGCTTTGCGACCCCTAAGGTGACCTCCAGAGGCCCAAGGCTTTGGATCCCCATGGTGACCTCCAGAGGCCCAAGGCTTTGGATCCCCATGGTGACCAGAGGCCCAAGGCTTTGCGACCCCCATGGTGACCTCCAGAGGCCCAAGGCTTTCCGACCCCCATGGTGATCTCCTGAGGCCCAAGGCTTTGGATCCCCATGGTGACCAGACGCCCAAGGCTTTGGATCCCCATGGTGACCTCCAGAGGCCCAAGGCTTTGGATCCCCATGGTGACCTCCTGAGGCCCAAGGCTTTGGATCCACATGGTGACCTCCAGAGGCCCAAGGCTTTGGATCCCCATGGTGACCTCCAGAGGCCCAAGGCTTTGGATCCCCATGGTGACCTCCAGAGGCCCAAGGCTTTGGATCTCCATGGTGACCTCCTGAGGCCCAAGGCTTTGGATCCCCATGGTGACCTCCTGAGGCCCAAGGCTTTGGATCCCCATGGTGACCAGAGGCCCAAGGCTTTGCGACCCCCATGGTGACCTCCAGAGGCCCAAGGCTTTGGATCCCCATGGTGACCTCCAGAGGCCCAAGGCTTTGGATCCCCATGGTGATCTCCAGAGGCCCAAGGCTTTGGATCCCCCTGGTGACCTCCAGAGGCCCAAGGCTTTGACATTGTACTTCCCTAATTACTACACTACTTTTTTCCTAGCACAGGGCTTTGTTCAAAAGTAGTGCACTGTTATTTTTAGGATGTAGTCTACAGTATGTATTCAGATCTGTAGCCCAGAGGGAATTAGGAGTTTTACATTATGTGCATAATAGACAGACATACCATTCAATAGACAGACAGACCTATTCCCAGGTCAATTGACTGACAACATATCCTCATTTACAGCAACGTTCTTGGGAATAGTTACAAGGGAGAGGAGGGGGGATGAATGAGCCAATTGGAAGCTGGGGATGATTAGGTGACCATGATGGTATGAGGGCCAGATTGGGAATTTAGCCAGGACACCGGGGTTAACACCCCTACTCTTACGATAAGTGCCATGAGATCTTTAGTGACCACAGAGAGTCAGGAGACCCGTTTAACGTCCCGTCCGAAAGACTGCACCCTACACCGGGCAATGTCCCCCATCACTGCCCTGGGGCATTGGGATATTATACTTTTATTTTAGGCCAGAGGAAAGAGTGCCTCCTACTGGTCCTCCAACACCACTTCCAGCAGCACCTGGTCTCCCATCCAGGGACCGACCAGAACCAACCCTGCTTAGCTTCAGGGGCCAGCCATCAGTGGGATACAGGGTGGTCTCCCATCCAGGGACCGACCAGAACCAACCCTGCTTACTGCAGCTTCAGAGGCAAGCCAGCAGTGGGATGCAGGTTGGTATGCTGCTGACGCTAAGCCTCTACGATGCAGAGAATAGCAGTGGGATGCAGGGTGGTATGCTGCTGACGGTAAGCCTCTACGATGCAGAGAATAGCAGTGGGATGCAGGGTGGTATGCTGCTGACGGTAAGCCTCTACGATGCAGAGAATAGCAGTGGGATGCAGGGTGGTATGCTGCTGACGCTAAGCCTCTACGATGCAGAGAATAGCAGTGGGATGCAGGGTGGTATGCTGCTGACGCTAAGCCTCTACGATGCAGAGTATAGCAGTGGGATGCAGGGTGGTATGCTGCTGACGCTAAGCCTCTACGATGCAGAAAATAGCATAGATGCATGGACTGACAAGTGGGAGTGAGACATACAATGAAAACCAAAATCACAAGCCATCAGTTTGTCTCTCAGAGAAGAGGAGAGATGTCTCTGACAGACTCTTCTTCTCTGTAAACACAATGCGTGTTCTTCACCCATAGACAATGGACCCACTGTGCTACTGGCAGCAAAACAAGGGTCTAAGAAAGAATGATAATGACAGTTGTTCCCTTATCAAACAGAATGATTCAGTATTTTATATACAGACATAAGTATTTTACTACAATATACATCCAGACTTCCAGACCAATTTGATTAAATGTTATAGAGGAGTCTAACTTCCCCAGTGTTTATTAACCTGTTACAAATCAACCAGATGTCAACCTGCCCTACTATTCCTGCCTGTCCCTGTACCTCCTCAACAAACCAACCAATCCCCTTTCTCTTAACAACGTAATGACAACATTCAATCATCTACACACATGTTCCCGAACACCCTCCGACCGACCACGCTCTGAAAACGCTCCGAACACACGCCGAACGTGCTCCGACCACCACTTACCGCCGAAACCCCCTCTGGGACAGACTAGGTGAGTAGGGGGGTTGGTAGTGGTAGTTCATGGCTCTCGCAACGCTGCTCAGACGTCTCTGTGTCTGCAGTGGGGCTGGGACGGCAGCAGGCGGCTCGGCTAGTCGCTGGATGGTTTGCTGGGCTGGCCCAGGGGATGGGAGAGGTGGTCTGCTTCTGGCCTGGCTAGGGAGTGGGACAACGCAGGGACGCGACCAACAGGCTCCCATTCCAACGACCAACAAACAAATGAGAGGATAGTGGAGAGATGCTTCCACTGTTCTGTTATTCACTGTTGTTTCTGTTTCTTCAGCGATCTCTCTCTCTCTCTCTCTCTCAAAACACAAAGAGAAAAACTGACGAGGATACCTCTGGAGGTGGGCCAAGGCCTACGCACAACGCAGCACATAGTGGCATTCGTCATGTGATTTTCCAAGGCCGTATTAGGCCCATACCATCGGCAACCATTGACACTCAACAGCTGTCCATGCACAGAATATGAACCTCATTCACAAATGAGGGGGGAAATTCTTTAAATTGAAACATTTCTCAATTGATTACTGATGGAATCATTCCGGAATCTCGTCCATAATAAGACACCAGTCTTCCATTGTTCTGTAACATGGAACACGAAGCCAACCTCTTATCGTCTTACCTACGGTATGTTCTTATGTCAAAACGTCTTGAGGTTTCTCAACAAATGAGTCAATCCAGTTTATTTGGCAGTCTTTTGTACCTGGGCAAAATGCTAACATAAATATTGAGAGATATATAGTGTACTGTAGATCTGTTACAGTCGTTGTTCACATTTAAAACAAGTTGAAGCAGGATATCATGTTGAAAACAAAAGGAATCACATTACATAAGGTTTGAAGATGAAACGTGTCAGTATTAGTCCATGGAGTAGCTGTAGAAACCACTGACTGAGCTGTTGCAAGTCAACAACACTTTCATTTCATACCTAGTGTCACGCCCTGACCTTTATAGTTATCTTTGTTTCCTTTATTATTTTGGTTAGGTCAGGGTGTGACAAGGGGTGGTTTGTTTGTTGTGTTTTTAACCCTGTCTAGGGGTTTTTGTATGTTTATGGGTTTTACTAGTCTAGGTGTTTTGTATGTCTATGGTTGCCTAGATAGGTTCTCAATTAGAGGCAGCTGTTTATCGTTGTCTCTGATTGGGAACCATATTTAGGCAGCCATATTCCTTGGGTAATTTGTGGGTGATTGTCTATGTATTAGTTGTCTGTGTCTGCACTTAGTCTGTATATCGTCACGTTGTTTTTGTAAGTTTGTTGAAGTGTTCTTCGTTTCATTAAAATAGAAGATGTATTCTCATCGCGCTGCGCCTTGGTCTCATCGCTCTAACGAACGTGACACCTAGCTAGATAGAGATTTGACACATCACTCTGAATGATGATGATCCCACATTGTGATCCCACAAAGCCAACACAATGCAGCCTAATTAAACATACATACATACAGATATGTCCTGACATGGTGGGAACACAGAGACAGATCAATGGTAACACCCTGAAACCAGCCAATCTCATCTCCCTGTTAAATCCTTCTCTCTGTCGCTGGTCCGTCAATACGGCTGGGAACAGTCCTTGTCATTTCTCCTCTAAACTCTACGAATGTATGCCAAATGGCACCCTATTCCCTATATAGTGAGCCCTATGGAAGATGTCCAAAAGTAGTGACACTATATAGAGAATAGGGAGCCATTTGGGGTGAAAAACCACTGTCAACTCCCTGGTAAATTCTACCAGGACGTCAAGGCAGAACACTGGAGGTCTGGGCAGCTCAATGACAGCTGATCTCGCTCCCTTTGTAGAACTCATGGAATTAGAATCAATTCCGAATTAGAATAGAATGAGAAGTCGTTTATACGATGTGTTCTAGAGCCCTTCTCAGAGACAGGGCCATAATGAGGAGTATTAGTTGATAAGAGAGAGAGGCATTAAACACGATGAGACTGTCACCACCAGAGGGAGTCTGATTACCAACTACCAACATACAGCATCTTTCATGGGAGTGGACCCATCCTGATATCTGTAGACGTTAGTAGATATTATCTAATAGATAACCTTTCTAAGAACTGGGAAACATCGAGGCCATTCAAATTCCATGGTTCACTTGGGCAGATGGCCAGGTGTAGTCTACTCAACGCGGCCACAAAAATGTAATTCTTCATCCACTTGCCAAAGTGGCAACCTATTCCCTAAATAGTGCACTACTTTTGACCATAGCCTATAGGTCTCTGGTGAAAAACAGAGCACTATGTAGGGAATAGGGTGCCACTTGGCCTGCAGGTCACGTGTCTGATGACCTATATGCGACTAACTAACATGTGTATGGTGCTGCTGGAGGCCCAGAGATCAATGAGCCTTACAGAAAAAAACACATCTATTATTCTGTTTCTGTTGCGCCCACGCCACTCTTTTACTGTCATGTCATTATGTAGTCAGGTCTCCTCTGCAGCTCTCGTCTCCTCACACCATCCATGTGTTAACCTGTTATCTGGTGCCACTGAAGAGGCGCTTATATAAGTCGGCTAGTTGAGTAATTACAACACCGGCAGACAGACAGACAGACAGACAGACAGGCAGGCAGGCAGACAGACAGACAGACAGACAGGCAGGCAGGCAGGCAGGCAGACAGACAGACAGACAGACAGACAGACAGACAGACAGACAGACAGACAGACAGACAGACAGACAGACAGACAGACAGACAGACAGACAGACAGACAGACACCGTGTAGTGTTTTCACTAGCGGAATGGGGCTATGTTGGACCCCCCTCCCGTGGTCTATACCTGAGTGAGTTAGGAGTGAGTGTTCCAAAACATTAGACGAGACAGTGAGCCGTTCTGGTTGGTGAAACATCTTTGCTAACAACGCCCAAGTCGCTCTTTTTACAAGAGACACATTCTAGGTGGTGTCTGGTTACACAGTAACCTCAACAAGCCACCCCAGTCCATATTATAGATGCCCTGCCACAGCCTCCACCATTCACATGGAAGCACATGCAACAGGCCAAGTGTAGTGTGTCATGTGGTCATTCGATGACATTCAAAGACAAAATAGAACACTTTATTTTGCTGATTTGAGAATTAAATGATCAGTTCAACACCAGCAGAAAGGGACACCTTGTTGACACGCACAAGCATGTATGCTCAGACACACGCACAAACAAGCACCCACACACACACACACACACACACACACACACACACACACACACACACACACACACACACACACACACACACAAACACACACATACATGGTTCGTGCCCTATGAGACAGTATTGATTACTAACATGGTTCACGCCCTATGAGACAGTATTGATTACTAACATGGTTCACGCCCTATGAGACAGTATTGATAACTAACATGGTTCGTGCCCTATGAGACAGTATTGATAACTAACATGGTCCACGCCCTATGAGACAGTATTGATAACTAATATGGTCCACGCCCTATGAGACAGTATTGATAACTAACATGGTCCACGCCCTATGAGACAGTATTGATAACTAACATGGTTCATGCCCTATGAGACAGTATTGATAACTAACATGGTTCGTGCCCTATGAGACAGTATTGATTACTAACATGGTCCACGCCCTATGAGACAGTATTGATAACTAACATGGTCTGTGCCCTATGAGACAGTATTGATAACTAACATGGTCCACGCCCTATGAGACAGTATTGATAACTAACATGGTTCACGCCCTATGAGACAGTATTGATTACTAACATGGTTCACGCCCTATGAGACAGTATTGATAACTAACATGGTTCGTGCCCTATGAGACAGTATTGATAACTAACATGGTTCACGCCCTATGAGACAGTATTGATAACTAACATGGTCCACGCCCTATGAGACAGTATTGATAACTAACATGGTCCACGCCCTATGAGACAGTATTGATAACTAACATGGTCTGTGCCCTATGAGACAGTATTGATAACTAACATGGTTCACGCCCTATGAGACAGTATTGATTACTAACATGGTTCCTGCCCTATGAGACAGTATTGATAACTAACATGGTCTGTGGCCTATGAGACAGTATTGATAACTAAAATGGTCCACGCCCTATGAGACAGTATTGATTACTAACATGGTTCACGCCCTATGAGACAGTATTGATAACTAACATGGTTCGTGCCCTATGATACAGTATTGATAACTAACATGGTTCCTGCCCTATGAGACAGTATTGATAACTAACATGGTTCGTGCCCTACGAGACAGTATTGATAACTAACATGGTTCCTGCCCTATGAGACAGTATTGATAACTAACATGGTTCGTGCCCTATGAGACAGTATTGATAACTAACATGGTCTGTGCCCTATGAGACAGTATTGATAACTAACATGGTCCCTATGAGACAGTATTGATAACTAACATGGTTCGTGCCCTATGAGACAGTATTGATAACTAACATGGTCCCTATGAGACAGTATTGATAACTAACATGGTTCGTGCCCTATGAGACAGTATTGATAACTAACATGGTCCACGCCCTATGAGACAGTATTGATAACTAACATGGTTCGTGCCCTATGAGACAGTATTGATAACTAACATGGTCCACGCCCTATGAGACAGTATTGATAACTAACATGGTCCCTATGAGACAGTATTGATAACTAACATGCTTCACGCCCTATGAGACAGTATTGATAACTAACATGGTCCACGCCATATGACACAGTATTAATAACTAACATGGTCCACGCCCTATGATACAGTATTGATAACTAACATGGTCCACGCCCTATGAGACAGTATTGATAACTAACATGGTCCCTATGAGACAGTATTGATAACTAACATGGTTCGTGCCCTATGAGACAGTATTGATAACTAACATGGTTCACGCCCTATGAGACAGTATTGAAAACTAACATGGTCCACGCCCTATGAGACAGTATTGAAAACTAACATGGTCCACGCCCTATGAGACAGTATTGATTATTAACATGGTCCACGCCCTATGAGACAGTATTGATTACTAACATGGTTCACGCCCTATGAGACAGTATTGATTACTAACATGGTTCACGCCCTATGAGACAGTATTGATAACTAACATGGTTCGTGCCCTATGAGACAGTATTGATAACTAACATGGTCCCTATGAGACAGTATTAATAACTAACATGGTTCGTGCCCTATGAGACAGTATTGATAACTAACATGGTTCACGCCCTATGAGACAGTATTGATTACTAACATGGTCCACACCCTATGAGACAGTATTGATTACTAACATGGTCCACGCCCTATGAGACAGTATTGATAACTAACATGGTTCGTGCCCTATGAGACAGTATTGATAACTAACATGGTTCGTGCCCTATGAGACAGTATTGATAACTAACATGGTTCGTGCCCTATGAGACAGTATTGATTACTAACATGGTCCACGCCCTATGAGACAGTATTGATAACTAACATGGTTCGTGCCCTATGAGACAGTATTGATAACTAATATGGTCCACACCCTATGAGACAGTATTGATAACTAACATGGTTCGTGCCCTATGAGACAGTATTGATAACTAACATGGTCCCTATGAGACAGTATTGATAACTAACATGGTCCACGCCCTATGAGACAGTATTGATAACTAACATGGTCTGTGCCCTATGAGACAGTATTGATAACTAACATGGTCCACGCCCTATGAGACAGTATTGATAACTAACATGGTCCCTATGAGACAGTATTGATAACTAACATGGTCTGTGCCCTATGAGGCAGTATTGATAACTAACATGGTTCGTGCCCTATGAGACAGTATTGACAGTATTGATAACTAACATGGTCCCTATGAGACAGTATTGATAACTAACATGGTCCATGCCCTATGAGACAGTATTGATTACTAACATGGTCCCTACGAGACAGTATTGATAACTAACATGGTCCAGGGCATATGAGACAGTATTGATAACTAAAATAGTCCTTATGAGACAGTATTGATAACTAACATGGTCCATGCCCTATGAGACAGTATTGATAACTAACATGGTCCACGCCCTATGAGACAGTATTGATAACTAACATGGTTCGTGCCCTATGAGACAGTATTGATAACTAACATGGTCCCTATGAGACAGTATTGATAACTAACATGGTTCGTGCCCTATGAGACAGTATTGATAACTAACATGGTCCACGCCCTATGAGACAGTATTGATAACTAACATGGTCTGTGCCCTATGAGACATTATTGATAACTAACATGGTCCACGCCCTATGAGACAGTATTGATAACTAACATGGTTCACACCCTATGAGACAGTATTGATAACTAACATGGTCCACGCCCTATGAGACAGTATTGATAACTAACATGGTCCCTATGAGACAGTATTGATAACTAACATGGTCCCTATGAGACAGTATTGATTACTAACATGGTCCATGCCCTATGAGACAGTATTGATAACTAACATGGTCCACGCCCTATGATACAGTATTGATAACTAACATGGTCCCTATGAGACAGTATTGATAACTAACATGGTCCCTATGATACAGTATTGATAACTAACATGGTCTGTGCCCTATGAGACAGTATTGATAACTAACATGGTCCACGCCCTATGATACAGTATTGATTACTAACATGGTCTGTGCCCTATGAGACAGTATTGATAACTAACATGGTCCCTATGAGACAGTATTGATAACTAACATGGTCTGTGCCCTATGAGACAGTATTGATAACTAACATTGTCCACGCCCTATGATACAGTATTGATAACTAACATGGTCTGTGCCCTATGAGACAGTATTGATAACTAACATGGTCCCTATGAGACAGTATTGATAACTAACATGGTCTGTGCCCTATGAGACAGTATTGATAACTAACATGGTCCACGCCCTATGAGACAGTATTGATAACTAACATGGTCCTAGCCCTATGAGACAGTATTGATAACTAACATGGTTCGTGCCCTATGATACAGTATTGATAACTAACATGGTCCACGCCCTATGAGACAGTATTGATAACTAACATGGTCCACGCCCTATGAGACAGTATTGACAGTATTGATAACTAACATGGTTCGTGCCCTACGAGACAGTATTGATAACTAACATGGTCCCTATGAGACAGTATTGATAACTAACATGGTCCCTATGAGACAGTATTGATTACTAACATGGTCCACGCCCTATGAGACAGTATTGATAACTAACATGGTCTGTGCCCTATGAGACAGTATTGATAACTAACATGGTCCACGCCCTATGAGACAGTATTGATAACTAACATGGTTCACGCCCTATGAGACAGTATTGATTACTAACATGGTTCACGCCCTATGAGACAGTATTGATAACTAACATGGTTCGTGCCCTATGAGACAGTATTGATAACTAACATGGTTCACGCCCTATGAGACAGTATTGATAACTAACATGGTCCACGCCCTATGAGACAGTATTGATAACTAACATGGTCCACGCCCTATGAGACAGTATTGATAACTAACATGGTCTGTGCCCTATGAGACAGTATTGATAACTAACATGGTTCACGCCCTATGAGACAGTATTGATTACTAACATGGTTCCTGCCCTATGAGACAGTATTGATAACTAACATGGTCTGTGGCCTATGAGACAGTATTGATAACTAAAATGGTCCACGCCCTATGAGACAGTATTGATTACTAACATGGTTCACGCCCTATGAGACAGTATTGATAACTAACATGGTTCGTGCCCTATGATACAGTATTGATAACTAACATGGTTCCTGCCCTATGAGACAGTATTGATAACTAACATGGTTCGTGCCCTACGAGACAGTATTGATAACTAACATGGTTCCTGCCCTATGAGACAGTATTGATAACTAACATGGTTCGTGCCCTATGAGACAGTATTGATAACTAACATGGTCTGTGCCCTATGAGACAGTATTGATAACTAACATGGTCCCTATGAGACAGTATTGATAACTAACATGGTTCGTGCCCTATGAGACAGTATTGATAACTAACATGGTCCCTATGAGACAGTATTGATAACTAACATGGTTCGTGCCCTATGAGACAGTATTGATAACTAACATGGTCCACGCCCTATGAGACAGTATTGATAACTAACATGGTTCGTGCCCTATGAGACAGTATTGATAACTAACATGGTCCACGCCCTATGAGACAGTATTGATAACTAACATGGTCCCTATGAGACAGTATTGATAACTAACATGCTTCACGCCCTATGAGACAGTATTGATAACTAACATGGTCCACGCCATATGACACAGTATTAATAACTAACATGGTCCACGCCCTATGATACAGTATTGATAACTAACATGGTCCACGCCCTATGAGACAGTATTGATAACTAACATGGTCCCTATGAGACAGTATTGATAACTAACATGGTTCGTGCCCTATGAGACAGTATTGATAACTAACATGGTTCACGCCCTATGAGACAGTATTGAAAACTAACATGGTCCACGCCCTATGAGACAGTATTGAAAACTAACATGGTCCACGCCCTATGAGACAGTATTGATTATTAACATGGTCCACGCCCTATGAGACAGTATTGATTACTAACATGGTTCACGCCCTATGAGACAGTATTGATTACTAACATGGTTCACGCCCTATGAGACAGTATTGATAACTAACATGGTTCGTGCCCTATGAGACAGTATTGATAACTAACATGGTCCCTATGAGACAGTATTAATAACTAACATGGTTCGTGCCCTATGAGACAGTATTGATAACTAACATGGTTCACGCCCTATGAGACAGTATTGATTACTAACATGGTCCACACCCTATGAGACAGTATTGATTACTAACATGGTCCACGCCCTATGAGACAGTATTGATAACTAACATGGTTCGTGCCCTATGAGACAGTATTGATAACTAACATGGTTCACGCCCTATGAGACAGTATTGAAAACTAACATGGTCCACGCCCTATGAGACAGTATTGAAAACTAACATGGTCCACGCCCTATGAGACAGTATTGATTATTAACATGGTCCACGCCCTATGAGACAGTATTGATTACTAACATGGTTCACGCCCTATGAGACAGTATTGATAACTAACATGGTTCGTGCCCTATGAGACAGTATTGATAACTAACATGGTCCCTATGAGACAGTATTGATAACTAACATGGTCCACGCCCTATGAGACAGTATTGATAACTAACATGGTCTGTGCCCTATGAGACAGTATTGATAACTAACATGGTCCACGCCCTATGAGACAGTATTGATAACTAACATGGTCCCTATGAGACAGTATTGATAACTAACATGGTCTGTGCCCTATGAGGCAGTATTGATAACTAACATGGTTCGTGCCCTATGAGACAGTATTGACAGTATTGATAACTAACATGGTCCCTATGAGACAGTATTGATAACTAACATGGTCCATGCCCTATGAGACAGTATTGATTACTAACATGGTCCCTACGAGACAGTATTGATAACTAACATGGTCCAGGGCATATGAGACAGTATTGATAACTAAAATAGTCCTTATGAGACATTATTGATAACTAACATGGTCCATGCCCTATGAGACAGTATTGATAACTAACATGGTCCACGCCCTATGAGACAGTATTGATAACTAACATGGTTCGTGCCCTATGAGACAGTATTGATAACTAACATGGTCCCTATGAGACAGTATTGATAACTAACATGGTTCGTGCCCTATGAGACAGTATTGATAACTAACATGGTCCACGCCCTATGAGACAGTATTGATAACTAACATGGTCTGTGCCCTATGAGACATTATTGATAACTAACATGGTCCACGCCCTATGAGACAGTATTGATAACTAACATGGTTCACGCCCTATGAGACAGTATTGATAACTAACATGGTCCACGCCCTATGAGACAGTATTGATAACTAACATGGTCCCTATGAGACAGTATTGATAACTAACATGGTCCCTATGAGACAGTATTGATTACTAACATGGTCCATGCCCTATGAGACAGTATTGATAACTAACATGGTCCACGCCCTATGATACAGTATTGATAACTAACATGGTCCCTATGAGACAGTATTGATAACTAACATGGTCCCTATGATACAGTATTGATAACTAACATGGTCTGTGCCCTATGAGACAGTATTGATAACTAACATGGTCCACGCCCTATGATACAGTATTGATTACTAACATGGTCTGTGCCCTATGAGACAGTATTGATAACTAACATGGTCCCTATGAGACAGTATTGATAACTAACATGGTCTGTGCCCTATGAGACAGTATTGATAACTAACATGGTCCACGCCCTCTGATACAGTATTGATAACTAACATGGTCTGTGCCCTATGAGACAGTATTGATAACTAACATGGTCCCTATGAGACAGTATTGATAACTAACATGGTCTGTGCCCTATGAGACAGTATTGATAACTAACATGGTCCACGCCCTATGAGACAGTATTGATAACTAACATGGTCCTAGCCCTATGAGACAGTATTGATAACTAACATGGTTCGTGCCCTATGATACAGTATTGATAACTAACATGGTCCACGCCCTATGAGACAGTATTGATAACTAACATGGTCCACGCCCTATGAGACAGTATTGACAGTATTGATAACTAACATGGTTCGTGCCCTACGAGACAGTATTGATAACTAACATGGTCCCTATGAGACAGTATTGATAACTAACATGGTCCCTATGAGACAGTATTGATAACTAACATGGTCTGTGCCCTATGAGACAGTATTGATAACTAACATGGTCCACGCCCTATGATACAGTATTGATAACTAACATGGTCTGTGCACTATGAGACAGTATTGATAACTAACATGGTTCGTGCCCTACGAGACAGTATTGATAACTAACATGGTCCCTATGAGACAGTATTGATAACTAACATGGTCCCTATGAGACAGTATTGATAACTAACATGGTCCACGCCCTATGAGACAGTATTGATAACTAACATGGTTCGTGCCCTATGATACAGTATTGATAACTAACATGGTCTGTGCCCTATGAGACAGTATTGATTACTAACATGGTCCACGCCCTATGAGACAGTATTGATAACTAACATGGTTCACGCCCTATGAGACAGTATTGATAACTAACATGGTTCGTGCCCTATGAGACAGTATTGATAACTAACATGGTTCACGCCCTATGAGACAGTATTGATAACTAACATGGTCCATGCCCTATGAGACAGTATTGATAACTAACATGGTCCACGCCCTATGAGACAGTATTGATTACTAACATGGTCCACGCCCTATGAGACAGTATTGATTACTAACATGGTCCACGCCCTATGAGACAGTATTGATAACTAACATGGTCCATGCCCTATGAGACAGTATTGATAACTAACATGGTCCACGCCCTATGAGACAGTATTGATAACTAACATGGTCTGTGCCCTATGAGACAGTATTGATAACTAACATGGTCCCTATGAGACAGTATTGATAACTAACATGGTCTGTGCCCTATGAGACAGTATTGATAACTAACATGGTCTGTGCCCTATGAGACAGTATTGATAACTAACATGGTCCCTATGAGACAGTATTGATAACTAACATGGTCCACGCCCTATGAGACAGTATTGATAACTAACATGGTCTGTGCCCTATGAGACAGTATTGATAACTAACATGGTCCCTATGAGACAGTATTGATAACTAACATGGTTCGTGCCCTATGAGACAGTATTGATAACTAACATGATTCACGAACTATGAGACAGTATTGATAACTAACATGGTCTGTGCCCTATGAGACAGTATTGATAACTAACATGGTCCCTATGAGACAGTATTGATTACTAACATGGTCCATGCCCTATGAGACAGTATTGATAACTAACATGGTCCACGCCCTATGATACAGTATTGATAACTAACATGGTCTGTGCCCTATGAGACAGTATTGATAACTAACATGGTCCACGCCCTATGATACAGTATTGATTACTAACATGGTCCACGCCCTATGAGACAGTATTGATAACTAACATGGTCTGTGCCCTATGAGACAGTATTGATAACTAACATGGTCCCTATGAGACAGTATTGATAACTAACATGGTCTGTGCCCTATGAGACAGTATTGATAACTAACATGGTCCACGCCCTATGATACAGTATTGATAACTAACATGGTCTGTGCCCTATGAGACAGTATTGATAACTAACATGGTCCACGCCCTATGAGACAGTATTGATAACTAACATGGTTCACGCCCTATGAGACAGTATTGATTACTAACATGGTTCACGCCCTATGAGACAGTATTGATAACTAACATGGTTCGTGCCCTATGAGACAGTATTGATAACTAACATGGTCCACGCCCTATGATACAGTATTGATAACTAACATGGTCTGTGCACTATGAGACAGTATTGATAACTAACATGGTCCATGCCCTATGAGACAGTATTAATTACTAACATGGTTCCTGCCCTATGATACAGTATTGATAACTAACATGGTCCACGCCCTATGAGACAGTATTGATAACTAACATGGTCCACGCCCTATGAGACAGTATTGACAGTATTGATAACTAACATGGTTCGTGCCCTATGAGACAGTATTGATAACTAACATGGTTCGTGCCCTATGAGACAGTATTGATTACTAACATGGTCCACGCCCTATGAGACAGTATTGATAACTAACATGGTCCCTATGACACAGTATTGATAACTAACATGGTCTGTGCCCTATGAGACAGTATTGATAACTAACATGGTCCACGCCCTATGATACAGTATTGATAACTAACATGGTCTGTGCACTATGAGACAGTATTGATAACTAACATGGTCCATGCCCTATGAGACAGTATTGATAACTAACATGGTTCCTATGAGACAGTATTGATAACTAACATGGTCTGTGCCCTATGAGACAGTATTGATAACTAACATGGTCCATGCCCTATGAGACAGTATTGATAACTAACATGGTCTGTGCACTATGAGACAGTATTGATAACTAACATGGTCCATGCCCTATGAGACAGTATTGATAACTAACATGGTTCCTATGAGACAGTATTGATAACTAACATGGTCCACGCCCTATGAGACAGTATTGATAACTAACATGGTCCACGCCCTATGATACAGTATTGATAACTAACATGGTCCACGCCCTATGATACAGTATTGATAACTAACATGGTCTGTGCACTATGAGACAGTATTGATAACTAACATGGTCCATGCCCTATGAGACAGTATTGATAACTAACATGGTCCCTATGATACAGTATTGATAACTAA
The DNA here is from genome assembly GCF_057628025.1 of Oncorhynchus mykiss. NCBI lineage: Eukaryota > Metazoa > Chordata > Actinopteri > Salmoniformes > Salmonidae > Oncorhynchus > Oncorhynchus mykiss. The sequence goes on along the minus strand of NC_143035.1, from coordinate 36,731,078 downwards.
CATGGTCTGTGCACTATGAGACAGTATTGATAACTAACATGGTCCATGCCCTATGAGACAGTATTGATAACTAACATGGTCCCTATGAGACAGTATTGATAACTAACATGGTCTGTGCCCTATGAGACAGTATTGATAACTAACATGGTCGACGCCCTATGAGACAGTATTGATAACTAACATGGTCCACGGCATATGAGACAGTATTGACAGTATTGATAACTAACATGGTTCGTGCCCTATGAGACAGTATTGATAACTAACATGGTCCACGCCCTATGAGACAGTATTGACAGTATTGATAACTAACATGGTTCGTGCCCTATGAGACAGTATTGATAACTAACATGGTTCGTGCCCTATGAGACAGTATTGATAACTAACATGGTTCGTGCCCTATGAGACAGTATTGATTACTAACATGGTCCACGCCCTATGAGACAGTATTGATAACTAACATGGTTCGTGCCCTATGAGACAGTATTGATAACTAACATGGTCCACGCCCTATGAGACAGTATTGATAACTAACATGGTCTGTGCCCTATGAGACAGTATTGATAACTAACATGGTCCCTATGAGACAGTATTGATAACTAACATGGTCCCTATGAGACAGTATTGATAACTAACATGGTCCCTATGAGACAGTATTGATAACTAACATGGTTCACGCCCTATGAGACAGTATTGATAACTAACATGGTCTGTGCCCTATGAGACAGTATTGATAACTAACATGGTTTGTGCCCTATGAGACAGTATTGATAACTAACATGGTCCCTATGAGACAGTATTGATAACTAACATGGTCCCTATGAGACAGTATTGATAACTAACATGGTCCACGCCCTATGATACTGTATTGATAACTAACATGGTCTGTGCCCTATGAGACAGTATTGATAACTAACATGGTCTGTGCCCTATGAGACAGTATTGATAACTAACATGGTCCCTATGAGACAGTATTGATAACTAACATGGTCCACGCCCTATGAGACAGTATTGATAACTAACATGGTTCGTGCCCTATGAGACAGTATTGATAACTAACATGGTCCACACCCTATGATACAGTATTGATAACTAACATGGTCCACGCCCTATGAGACAGTATTGATAACTAACATGGTCCCTATGAGACAGTATTGACAGTATTGATAACTAACATGGTTCGTGCCCTATGAGACAGTATTGATAACTAACATGGTTCGTGCCCTATGAGACAGTATTGATAACTAACATGGTCCACACCCTATGAGACAGTATTGATAACTAACATGGTTCGTGCCCTATGAGACAGTATTGATAACTACCATGGTCCCTATGAGACAGTATTGATAACTAACATGGTTCGTGCCCTATGAGACAGTATTGATAACTAACATGGTCCACGCCCTATGATACAGTATTGATAACTAACATGGTCTGTGCCCTATGAGACAGTATTGATAACTAACATGGTCCCTATGAGACAGTATTGATAACTAACATGGTCTGTGCCCTATGAGACAGTATTGATAACTAACATGGTCCACGCCCTATGAGACAGTATTGATAACTAACATGGTCTGTGCCCTATGAGACAGTATTGATAACTAACATGGTCCCTATGAGACAGTATTGATAACTAACATGGTCCACGCCCTATGATACAGTATTGATAACTAACATGGTCCACGCCCTATGAGACAGTATTGATAACTAACATGGTCTGTGCCCTATGAGACAGTATTGATAACTAACATGGTCCACGCCCTATGAGACAGTATTGATAACTAACATGGTCCCTATGAGACAGTATTGATAACTAACATGGTCCACGCCCTATGATACAGTATTGATAACTAACATGGTCTGTGCCCTATGAGACAGTATTGATAACTAACATGGTCTGTGCCCTATGAGACAGTATTGATAACTAACATGGTCCCTATGAGACAGTATTGATAACTAACATGGTCTGTGCCCTATGAGACAGTATTGATAACTAACATGGTCCACGCCCTATGATACAGTATTGATAACTAACATGGTCTGTGCCCTATGAGACAGTATTGATAACTAACATGGTCCACGCCCTATGATACAGTATTGATAACTAACATGGTCTGTGCCCTATGAGACAGTATTGATAACTAACATGGTCCACGCCCTATGATACAGTATTGATAACTAACATGGTCTGTGCCCTATGAGACAGTATTGATAACTAACATGGTCCCTATGAGACAGTATTGATAACTAACATGGTCTGTGCCCTATGAGACAGTATTGATAACTAACATGGTCCCTATGAGACAGTATTGATAACTAACATGGTCCACGCCCTATGAGACAGTATTGATAACTAACATGGTTCGTGCCCTATGAGACAGTATTGATAACTAACATGGTCCACACCCTATGAGACAGTATTGATAACTAACATGGTTCGTGCCCTATGAGACAGTATTGATAACTACCATGGTCCCTATGAGACAGTATTGATAACTAACATGGTTCGTGCCCTATGAGACAGTATTGATAACTAACATGGTCCACGCCCTATGATACAGTATTGATAACTAACATGGTCTGTGCCCTATGAGACAGTATTGATAACTAACATGGTCCCTATGAGACAGTATTGATAACTAACATGGTCTGTGCCCTATGAGACAGTATTGATAACTAACATGGTCCACGCCCTATGAGACAGTATTGATAACTAACATGGTCTGTGCCCTATGAGACAGTATTGATAACTAACATGGTCCCTATGAGACAGTATTGATAACTAACATGGTCCACGCCCTATGATACAGTATTGATAACTAACATGGTCCACGCCCTATGAGACAGTATTGATAACTAACATGGTCTGTGCCCTATGAGACAGTATTGATAACTAACATGGTCCACGCCCTATGAGACAGTATTGATAACTAACATGGTCCCTATGAGACAGTATTGATAACTAACATGGTCCACGCCCTATGATACAGTATTGATAACTAACATGGTCTGTGCCCTATGAGACAGTATTGATAACTAACATGGTCTGTGCCCTATGAGACAGTATTGATAACTAACATGGTCCCTATGAGACAGTATTGATAACTAACATGGTCTGTGCCCTATGAGACAGTATTGATAACTAACATGGTCCACGCCCTATGATACAGTATTGATAACTAACATGGTCTGTGCCCTATGAGACAGTATTGATAACTAACATGGTCCACGCCCTATGATACAGTATTGATAACTAACATGGTCTGTGCCCTATGAGACAGTATTGATAACTAACATGGTCCACGCCCTATGATACAGTATTGATAACTAACATGGTCTGTGCCCTATGAGACAGTATTGATAACTAACATGGTCCCTATGAGACAGTATTGATAACTAACATGGTCTGTGCCCTATGAGACAGTATTGATAACTAACATGGTCCCTATGAGACAGTATTGATAACTAACATGGTCCACGCCCTATGAGACAGTATTGATAACTAACATGGTTCGTGCCCTATGATACAGTATTGATAACTAACATGGTCCACGCCCTCAGAGACAGTATTGATAACTAACATGGTCCACGCCCTATGAGACAGTATTGATAACTAACATGGTCCACGCCCTATGAGACAGTATTGATAACTAACATGGTTCGTGCCCTATGATACAGTATTGATAACTAACATGGTCCACGCCCTATGAGACAGTATTGATAACTAACATGGTCCACGCCCTATGAGACAGTATTGACAGTATTGATAACTAACATGGTCCATGCCCTACGAGACAGTATTGATAACTAACATGGTCCCTATGAGACAGTATTGATAACTAACATGGTCCCTATGAGACAGTATTGATAACTAACATGGTCTGTGCCCTATGAGACAGTATTGATTACTAACATGGTCCACGCCCTATGAGACAGTATTGATAACTAACATGGTTCGTGCCCTATGAGACAGTATTGATAACTAACATGGTCCACGCCCTATGAGACAGTATTGATAACTAACATGGTCCACGCCCTATGAGACAGTATTGATAACTAACATGGTTCGTGCCCTATGAGACAGTATTGATAACTAACATGGTTCGTGCCCTATGAGACAATATTGATAACTAACATGGTTCACGCCCTATGAGACAGTATTGATAACTAACATGGTTCGTGCCCTATGAGACAGTATTGATAACTAACATGGTCCCTATGAGACAGTATTGATAACTAACATGGTTCGTGCCCTATGAGACAGTATTGATAACTAGCATGGTCCACGCCCTATGAGACAGTATTGATAACTAACATGGTTCGTGCCCTATGAGACAGTATTGATAACTAACATGGTCCACGCCCTATGAGACAGTATTGATAACTAACATGGTTCGTGCCCTATGAGACAGTATTGATAACTAACATGGTCCCTATGAGACAGTATTGATAACTAACATGGTTCGTGCCCTATGAGACAGTATTGATAACTAACATGGTTCACGCCCTGTGAGACAGTATTGATTACTAACATGGTCCCTATGAGACAGTATTGATAACTAACATGGTTCACGCTCTATGAGACAGTATTGATAACTAACATTGTCCCTATGAGACAGTATTGATAACTAACATGGTTCGTGCCCTATGAGACAGTATTGATAACTAACATGGTTCGTGCCCTATGAGATAATAATGTATTTACATGTGTTGTCTTTCAAATTGCTATTTCAGTAATTGATTGAGTTGTTTTGCTTGTCTTTTAAATACAACATACCTCACTGGGAATGAATTACAACTTTATCTTCCTAGTTTGTTTTCTAAATTAAAAAAGATAAACATTGGAATCACTCTCCTATACATTGACAGTGGAGTCACTCTCCTATACATTGACAGTGGAGTCACTCTCCTATACATTGACAGTGGAGTCACTCTCCTATTCATTGACAGTGGAGTCACTCTCCTATACATTGACAGTGGAGTCACTCTCCTATACATTGACAGTGGAGTCACTCTCCTATTCATTGACAGTGGAGTCACTCTCCTATTCATTGACAGTGGAGTCACTCTCCTATTCATTGACAGTGGAGTCACTCTCCTATTCATTGACAGTGGAGTCACTCTCCTATACATTTACAGTGGAGTCACTCTCCTAAACATTGACAGCGGTGTCGTGCAAAGCATGACAACTGGATCTGAAACCATGAAAAGCTGAAATGTAATGGCCTTCAGCCTTCCTCCTCAGGAAGCATCTTCTTGGTGTTCTGAATGAAAGACATGTGCTGCCTTGAGTTGAGTCATGTACCAGAACAACAAGGTCTACAGAGGTCAATGACACCCGTTTGTGTTTGTCTGTTCACACACAGTACAGATTTACCTCAGATGTAGACGCCTTCTCTGAACACGAGGCTTCACAAGTGCTGACATCATAGTGAATGGTACAAAGTGTGCTAAGATCATCAAGACCTGTCTCTCTACAGGTCCCTCTCTACTCTATACCGGTCCCTCTCTACTCTATACCGGTTCCTCTCTACTCTATACTGGTCCCTCTCTACTCTATACCGGTTCCTGTCTACTCTATACCGGTCCCTCTCTACTCTATACTGGTCCCTCTCTACTCTATACCGGTCCCTCTCTACTCTATACTGGTCCCTCTCTACTCTATACCGGTCCCTCTCTACTCTATACCGGTCCCTCTCTACTCTATACCGGTCCCTCTCTACTCTATACCCGTCCCTCTTGGTCCCTGTCTACTCTATACTGGTGCCTCTCTACTCTATACCGGTTCCTCTCTACTCTATACCGGTCCCTCTCTGCTCTATACTGGTACCTCTCTACTCTATACCGGTCCCTCTCTACTCTATACTGGTCCCTCTCTACTCTATACCGGTTCCTGTCTACTCTATACCGGTCCCTCTCTACTCTATGCTGGTCCCTCTCTACTCTATACCGGTCCCTATCTACTCATACTGGTACCTCTCTACTCTATACTGGTCCCTCTCTACTCTATACTGGTCCCTCTCTACTCTATACTGGTCCCTCTCTACTCTATACTGGTCCCTCTCTACTCTATACCGGTCCCTGTCTACTCTATACCGGTCCCTCTCTACTCTATACTGGTCCCTCTCTACTCTATACTGGTCCCTCTCTACTCTATACCGGTCCCTGTCTACTCTATACCGGTCCCTCTCTACTCTATACTGGTCCCTCTCTACTCTATACTGGTGCCTCTCTACTCTATACCGGTCCCTCTCTACTCTATACCGGTCCCTCTCTACTCTATACTGGTCCCTCTCTACTCTATACTGGTGCCTCTCTACTCTATACCGGTCCCTCTCTACTCTATACCGGTCCCTATCTACTCTAGACCGGTCTCTCTCTACTCTATACCGGTCCCTCTCGGTCCCTCTCTACTCTATACTGGTCCCTCTCTACTCTATACTGGTCCCTCTCTACTCTATACTGGTCCCTCTCTACTCTATACTGGTCCCTCTCTACTCTATACCGGTCCCTGTCTACTGTATACCGGTCCCTCTCTACTCTATACTGGTCCCTCTCTACTCTATACTGGTGCCTCTCTACTCTATACCGGTCCCTCTCTACTCTATACCGGTCCCTCTCTACTCTATACTTGTCCCTTTCTACTCTATACTGGTGCCTCTCTACTCTATACCGGTCCCTCTCTACTCTATACCGGTCCCTATCTACTCTAGACCGGTCCCTCTCTACTCTATACCGGTCCCTCTCTACTCTATACCGGTCCCTCTCTACTCTATACTGGTCCCTCTCTACTCTATACCGGTCCCTCTCTACTCTATACTGGTGCCTCTCTGCTCTATACTGGTGCCTCTCTACTCTATACTGGTCCCTCTCTACTCTATACTGGTGCCTCTCTACTCTATACTGGTGCCTCTCTACTCTATACTGGTGCCTCTCTACTCTATACTGGTGCCTCTCTACTCTATACTGGTGCCTCTCTACTCTATACTGGTGACTCTCTACTCTATACCGGTCCCTCTCTACTCTATACTGGTGCCTCTCTACTCTATACTGGTGCCTCTCTACTCTATACCGGTCCCTGTCTACTCTATACCGGTCCCTCTCTACTCTATACTGGTCCCTCTCTACTCTATACTGGTCCCTCTCTACTCTATACCGGTCCCTGTCTACTCTATACCGGTCCCTCTCTACTCTATACTGGTGCCTCTCTGCTCTATACTGGTGCCTCTCTACTCTATACTGGTCCCTCTCTACTCTATACTGGTGCCTCTCTACTCTATACTGGTGCCTCTCTACTCTATACTGGTGCCTCTCTACTCTATACTGGTGCCTCTCTACTCTATACTGGTGCCTCTCTACTCTATACTGGTGACTCTCTACTCTATACCGGTCCCTCTCTACTCTATACTGGTGCCTCTCTACTCTATACTGGTGCCTCTCTACTCTATACCGGTCCCTGTCTACTCTATACCGGTCCCTCTCTACTCTATACTGGTCCCTCTCTACTCTATACTGGTCCCTCTCTACTCTATACCGGTCCCTGTCTACTCTATACCGGTCCCTCTCTACTCTATACTGGTCCCTCTCTACTCTATACTGGTGCCTCTCTACTCTATACCGGTCCCTCTCTACTCTATACCGGTCCCTCTCTACTCTATACTGGTCCCTCTCTACTCTATACTGGTGCCTCTCTACTCTATACCGGTCCCTCTCTACTCTATACCGGTCCCTATCTACTCTAGACCGGTCTCTCTCTACTCTATACCGGTCCCTCTCGGTCCATCTCTACTCTATACTGGTCCCTCTCTACTCTATACTGGTCCCTCTCTACTCTATACTGGTCCCTCTCTACTCTATACTGGTCCCTCTCTACTCTATACCGGTCCCTGTCTACTCTATACCGGTCCCTCTCTACTCTATACTGGTCCCTCTCTACTCTATACTGGTGCCTCTCTACTCTATACCGGTCCCTCTCTACTCTATACCGGTCCCTCTCTACTCTATACTGGTCCCTCTCTACTCTATACTGGTGCCTCTCTACTCTATACCGGTCCCTCTCTACTCTATACCGGTCCCTATCTACTCTAGACCGGTCCCTCTCTACTCTATACCGGTCCCTCTCTACTCTATACCGGTCCCTCTCTACTCTATACTGGTCCCTCTCTACTCTATACCGGTCCCTCTCTACTCTATACTGGTGCCTCTCTGCTCTATACTGGTGCCTCTCTACTCTATACTGGTCCCTCTCTACTCTATACTGGTGCCTCTCTACTCTATACTGGTGCCTCTCTACTCTATACTGGTGCCTCTCTACTCTATACTGGTGCCTCTCTACTCTATACTGGTGCCTCTCTACTCTATACTGGTGACTCTCTACTCTATACCGGTCCCTCTCTACTCTATACTGGTGCCTCTCTACTCTATACTGGTGCCTCTCTACTCTATACTGGTGCCTCTCTACTCTATACCCGTCCCTCTCGGTCCCTGTCTACTCTATACTGGTGCCTCTCTACTCTATACCGGTCCCTCTCTACTCTATACCGGTCCCTCTCTACTCTATACTGGTACCTCTCTACTCTATACCTGTCCCTCTCTACTCTATACTGGTGCCTCTCTACTCTATACCGGTCCCTCTCTACTCTATACCGGTCCCTCTCTACTCTATACTGGTCCCTCTCTACTCTATACCTGTCCCTCTCTACTCTATACTGGTGCCTCTCTACTCTATACTGGTGCCTCTCTACTCTATACTGGTGACTCTCTACTCTATACCGGTCCCTCTCTACTCTATACTGGTGCCTCTCTACTCTATACTGGTGCCTCTCTACTCTATACTGGTGCCTCTCTACTCTATACCCGTCCCTCTCGGTCCCTGTCTACTCTATACTGGTGCCTCTCTACTCTATACCGTCCCTCTCTACCCTATACTGGTCCCTCTCTACTCTATACCGGTCCCTCTCTACTCTATACTGGTGCCTCTCTACTCTATACCTGTCCCTGTCTACTCTATACTGGTCCCTCTCTACTCTATACTGGTCCCTCTCTACTCTATACCGGTCCCTCTCTACTCTATACTGGTGCCTCTCTACTCTATACTGGTCCCTGTCTACTCTATACTGGTCCCTCTCTACTCTATACCGGTCCCTCTCTACTCTATACCGGTCCCTCTCTACTCTATACCGTCCCTCTCTAATCTATACTGGTCCCTCTCTACTCTATACCGGTCCCTCTCTACTCTATACTGGTCCCTCTCTACTCTATACTGGTCCCTCTCTACTCTATACCGGTCCCTCTCTACTCTATACTCGTCCCTCTCTACTCTATACCGTCCCTCTCTACTCTATACCGTCCCTCTCTACTCTATACCGGTTCCTCTCTACTCTATACTGGCTCTTTCTTGCATTTGTTTTCAGAGTTGGTGTATATTTTGTAAAGTACACTGCAACGTTATAACAATCAACCTCTGTTTCATTAATTAGGAGAAAAACGAACACCCTATTCCACCAGGCCCCGTGGCCTGCAGATGTGAGGTTGTGCCCGCTCTCCTTCCATCCTACCCTCTAGTAGGGTGTCTCTCTGAACAGCTGTGACCTGTAACCTGTGACATGACGACTAGGACAGGGCAGGACTGAGACTGGAGGAGCCCCATCTGTCTGTCTCTTTCTAGTCAGCAGAAGATCTAGATCAAACCGTCTGACAAAGACAAAAAAACTGTTCATCAATGTCAGTGTAGTGTCTGGATGGAACAATCCCAGGGTTTCCCTTTGGCACTGACTGGCTCATGTGTCATCACTACAACCTTACAACAGGAGGCTGCTGAGGGGAGAATGGCTTATAATAATGGAGCCACTACAATCGCACAATCGAGCCAATAAAATTCATGAATCTGTCCCATTCTAGCAAGTTCCAATCTACCTCTGTGTCCTGTAATAAGTTACGTGACATCTTATTATCTCGGATAAACACCACCTCAGGTCACGACAGAGTGGACGCTAAGCTGGCTAAAGAAATGGTTCATTTCATTATCACACCTCGTGACCACATTTTCAATCTATCATTTGCTAAGGGCATTGTGCCCTATGAACTGAAAATGGCCAAAAGTTTTCCAATTCATAAAGTTGAACAAAAATAAAAAATTACCAATTTTGCCGTCTACCTCGACCACTTTAGAGAAGCTTGCATATAACAGATTAATAAAATATCAAACATCAGTATGGCTTCAGAAAAATGTCACTCTACTTATTTAATTTGACGAAATACATAAGGAAAATGATCGCATTCAGTATTTTTCTGGATCTCTCAAAAGCATTCGGGAGATTAAGTGTGGTGTGCCGCAGGGATCAATTCTTGGTCCCCTATTATTTCTGATCTATATAAATGATCTGCCTAAAGCATCCAAAGTGCTCTCCCAGATCTCACAGAGACCTCGATGATCATATTAATATTGTTCATGATAAACTGCAATATCTCCAAGTGATTTAAAATCAACAAATTGTAATTGAATGTATTATTTGGTCCAAGAACAGAGAATCCAATCCAGACTCTATAGGGGTCCATATTGATAATATACCTTTTGATTAGGGAAAGGGGCGATACCTAGTCAGTTGTAAAACTAAATGAACATCCACGTCTTCGGCGCCCGGAAAACGGTGGGTTAACTGCTTTGCTCAGTGGCAGTACGACAGATTTGTATCTTGATAGCTCAGGGATTCGATCCAGCAACCTTTCGATTACTGGCCCAACGCTCTAAGCCTGTAAAACATACTTTCTTGGTGAATCCAATCCAGACTATATAGGGGTCCATATTAATAATATCCAAGTTGATCAAGCCTGTACAACACACTTTCTTGGTATTTTTAGTGATGATAAATTGTCATGGAAACCACACATAACGACAATAACCTCTAAGATCACGAAAAAAATCACAGCTTTTTTGTAACATTACATGGACCAGCACACAACATACCAAACTACTGTCAATCTATCGCCTGCAGAAACCATCAGTAATAATAACATCATCTGATGGTTTAAGAGACCATTCAGCAGTTACTTTTCAAACAATTAGGACTCCTGAATATTTATCAAATGAATTATCTTTAAGTTGTTCAATTTGTTTACAGCTCTTTAAATCACTTATTACAGTCTTTCTTCAAAAACAGCTATTTCACCACCACATATGAATTCCATAACTACTCAACAAGAAACAGACAACAGCTACGCCCGCCCGCACACATTCAACAACAACCACTTCTCAATTCAATCACCTACAGAGGCCCTGTGATCTGGAACTCACTCCCGCACTGGTTTTGCCAAACTCTCCCCATCATTGTTCAAAACCTGTTGTAACTGTCCATTACAGCTCTACACCCCCAGTTGTAACTGTCCATTACAGCTCTATACCCCCAGTTGTAACTATCCATTACAGCTCTACACCCCCAGTTGTAACTGTCCATTACAGCTCTACACCCCCAGTTGTAACTGTCCATTACAGCTCTATACCCCCAGTTGTAACTGTCCATTACAGCTCTATACCCCCAGTTGTAACTGTCCATTATAGATCTACACCCCCAGGTGTAACTGTCCAATACAGCTCTACACCCCCAGGTGTAACTGTCCAGTACAGCTCTACACCCCCAGTTGTCACTGTCCAGTACAGCTCTACACCTCCATTTTATTTTATATGACCTCTTTTACCAGACTTTATTTTCCCTAACAATAAATGTATCAACCCCTACAAAAGTATCCATTAATTATTATCCACGTAATAATCAACATTTCCTGTTGCTGCAGGATTCTTTTCCTGCCCTGGCAAACTTGCTCAAATGAATATGCTACATCTGTAGTGCACTATATAGGGAATAAGGTGCCATTTCAGAGGCATACAATATACTGTAGCTGCTATGATTGTCATTGTCTTTTCCCTACCGACTGAGAGCATTTGTCCCCAAGGTGAAACAGAAGCCATGGACTGGAGGGAGCCCAAACGACAAATGAGCTCAATGAGATTTAAATCATATTACCATCCGTCTACAGTACCACAATGATTATTATAATTGCAACAAATTGAGTCAGTCCTTTCCCGATCCAATGTGGACGTGTTCCGATTGACAAGGAAGTCACCGTAGTTGATGATGACATTTTTACTGTGACCCAAACAGCACACTATTCCCTATATAGTACACTACTTTTCTCCAGGGCCCATAGGACACTGGTCAAAAGTAGTGCAATAAACAGGGAATAGGCTTCCATTTAGGACTCCGTTGGTGAAATTTTATCAGCAAAATTGAATTGTGGGTTTTATCTGCATCAATTTCTCTTTTACAAATGTAATTGTTTGTCAGTAAATTAGGTAAAGAGCTTCACCATAGGATGAGATTCAATGAGATGGTTTCACTTCTGGTAGCAGAGGAATAATAGGTACCGTAACTAAGTGGAATGAAATAGCCATTTTCTGGTGTAGACATATTTGGTAAGCTTCAGTCTTACTGTATAGCCAGTCCAAGGCAGAAAGGGTTCTCAGAGTAGGAGTACTTGATCAGGTTCCCTCCTAGTCAATGTAGGCTTCTTCATTCTGATCTAAAAGGCAAAACTGGTCCTAGATCAGTACTCCTACTCTGAGACACTTTATGAATACAGGCCCATATTTTCTAGTTCTATAGAACCGCTTCTTCATTACAGACAGAGGCTGCTCTGGGCCATAGGGGAATCTGATACAGCTATGAACATTGTTGTTCACATTGCATGTGAGTACAGTAACGTTAGGGTCTCAGAGAAAAGCACTGTTCAGCATGTGCAGTACCCACGGCCTGCATGGAAACTAACCCAGTGGAGCACTGAAGACAGACGATGTCTGGCTGTGTCCTAAATGGCATCCTTTTTTAAATGTATAAATGTTTTATTTCACCTTTATTTAGCCAGGTAGGGCAGTTGAGAACACCTTTATTTAGCCAGGTAGGACAGTTGAGAACACCTTTATTTAGCCAGGTAGGACAGTTGAGAACAAGTTCTCATTTACAACTGCAACCTGGCCAAGAGCAAAGCAGTGCGACACAAACAACACAGAGTTTCACATGGGATAAACAAACGTACAGTCAATAACACAATAGAAAAGTCTATATACAGTGTGTGCAAATGAGGTAAGATTAGGGAGGTGAGGCAATAAATAGGCCGTAGTGGTGAAGTAATTACAATTTAGCAATTAAACACTGGAGTGATAGATGTGCAAGAAAATGAATGTGCAAGTAGAGATACTGGGGTGCAAAGGAGCAAAGAAATAAATAACAAATATGGGGATGAGGTAGTTGGGTGGGCTATTTACAGATGGGCTATGTACAGGTGCAATGATCAGTAAGATGCCCTGGCAGCTGATGCTTAAAATTAGTGAGAGAGATATAAATCTCTCATCCAATCCAGTCAATCCAGTCATTGGCAGCAGAGAACTGGAAGGAAAAGTGGCCAAAGCAGGAGTTGGCTTTGGGGTTGATCAGTGAACTACACCTGCTGGAGCTCGTGCTACGGGTGGGTGCTGCTACGGTGGCCAGTGAGCTGAGATAAGGCGGGGCTTTACCTAGCAAAGACTTATAGATGACCTGGAGCCAGTGGGTTTGGCGACAAATATGAAGCGAGGGCCAGCCAGTGAGAGCATACAGGTCACAGTGGTGGGTAGTGTGTGGGGCCTTGGTGACAGAACAGATGGCACTGTGATAGACTGCATCCAATTTGTTGAGTAGAATGTTGGAGGCTATTTTGTAAATGACATCACCGAAGTCAAGGATCGGTAGGATAGTCCATTTTACAAGGATATGTTTGGCAGCATGAGTGAAGGATGCTTTGTTGCGAAATAGGAAGCCGATTCTAGATTTCATTTTGGATTGGAGATGCTTAATGTGAGTCTGGAAGGAGAGTTTACAGTCTAACCAGACACCAAGGTATTTGTAGTTGTCCACATATTCTAAGTCAGAACCGTCCAGAGTAGTGATGTTGGATGGGCGGGCAGGTGCAGGCAGCAATCAGTTGAAAGCATGCATTTAGTTTTACTTGCATTTAAGAGCAGTTGGAGGCCCCGGAAGGAAAGTTGTATGGATTTAAAGCTCGTCTGGAGGTTTGTTAACACAGTTTCCAAAGAAGGGCCAGAATTATACAGAATGATGACGTCTGCGTAGAGGTGGATCAGAGAATCAGCAGATGCAAAAGCGACATCATTGATGTATACAGAGAAAAGAGTCGGCCCGAGAATTGAACCCTGTGGCCCTCCCATAGAGACTGCTAGAGGTCCGGACAACAGGTCCTCCGATTTGACACACTAAACTCTATCTGAGAAGTAGATGGTGAACCAGGCGAGGCAGTCATTTGAGAAACCAAGGCTGTTGAGTCTGCCGATAAGAATGCAGTGATTGACAGAGTCGAAAGCCTTGGCCAGGTTCGATGAATAGTATTGTCTTTTATTGATGGCGGTTATGATGGTTATGAAGGTACGGTGGGATTCGAATGTGTAGTTGCCTGTCAGTACTCTTGTCTCATAGCTTTACTGTCGTTTTGTTGTTTTGCCTTGGTCTCCTCGTTATGGCGAACGTGACAGTTGCTGTGGGGGGGGGGGGGGTGCAGAGCTGTTGACCGGGGTAGCCAGGTGGAAAGCATGACCAGCCATAGAAAACTGCTTAATGAAATTCTCGTTTATCGTAGATTTATCGGTGGTGACAGTGTTTCCTAGCCTCAGTGCAGTGGGCAGCTGGGAGGAGGTGTTCTTATTCTCCATGGACTTTACAGTGTCCCAGAACGTTTTGGAGTTTGTGCTGCAGGATTCAAATTTCTGTTTGAAAAAGCTAGCCTTTGCTTTCCTAACTGCCTGTGTATATTGTTTCCTAACTCCCTGAATAGTTGCATATTGCGGGGGATATTCGATGCTAATGCAGTATGCCATTTGATGTTTTTTGTGTTGGTCAAGGGCAGTTAAGTCTGAAGTGAACCATGGACTTTTTTGTTGTTGTTGAGGTCACCATCCATTGAAATGGCTGTCTAAGGAAAACTCAAAGGAAATCCTCCCAGATTGCAGTTCCTATGGCTTCCACTAGATGTCAACAGTCTTTAGAAAGGGTTTCAGGCTTGTTTTTTGAAAACTTTGCTAGAATTTGTCGTTTTTCTAGGTGGCTCTCATTTTAAATGTGGTCTTGTGGCGCGCGTGGATGAGGATGCGTTATTTATCTCCTGTAATGAACATACTGTTCTCCGTCTTAAATTTTATAATTTATTTACATATTAGGGAACCTGAGGATTGATTAGAAACGTTGTTTGACTTGTTTGGACGAAGTTTATTGGTAACCTTTGGGATTAAGTTGTATGCATTTTGAACAAGGGGAACAGGTGGATTACTGAATCAAGCACGCCAATTAAACTTACTTTTTTGGGATGTAAAGAAGGACTTCATCGAACAAAACAACCATTTGTTATGTAGCAGAGACCATTGGGATTGCAAACAGAGGAAGATCTTCAAAGGTAAGTGATTTATTTTAACGCTATTTTTGACTTTTGTGACACCTCTGCAGGTTTGGAGAATGTTTTTCATGCTTTTGTACGCAAGGCCCTGTCCTCAGATAATCGCATGGTATGCTTTCGCCGTAAAGTATTTTTGAAATATGACAAAGCAGCTGGATTAACAAGAAGTTAAACTTTGTGTAATGTAAGACACTTGTATTTTCATGAATGTTTAATATTACGATTTTTGTATTTTGAATTTCGTGCTCTGCATTTTCACCGGATGTCGTCGAGGTGTGCCGCTAGCGGGACGTCTAGCCCAAAGAGGTTTTAAGCATATCCCAGTTTAGGTCACAGTACAAACTCTGAAGATACAGTGCCTTGCGAAAGTATTCGGCCCCCTTGAACTTTGCGACCTTTTGCCACATTTTAGGCTTCAAACGTAAAGATATAAAACTGTGGGACACAATCATGAAGTGGAACGACATTTATTGCATATTTCAAACTTTTTTAACAAATCAAAAACTGAAAAATTGGAAAAAAAATTGGGCGTGCAAAATTATTCAGCCCCTTTACTTTCAGTGCAGAAAACTCTCTCCAGAAGTTCAGTGAGGATCTCTGAATGATCCAATGTTGACCTAAATGACTAATGATGATAAATACAATCCACCTGTGTGTAATCAAGTCTCCGTATAAATGCACCTGCACTGTGATAGTCTCAGAGGTCCGTTAAAAGCGCAGAGAGCATCATGAAGAACAAGGAACACACCAGGCAGGTCCGAGATACTGTTGTGAAGAAGTTTAAATCCGGATTTGGATACAAAATATTTCCCAAGCTTTAAACATCCCAAGGAGCACTGTGCAAGCGATAATATTGAAATGGAAGGAGCATCAGACCACTGCAAATCTACCAAGACCTGGCCGTCCCTCTAAACTTTCAGCTCATACAAGGAGAAGACTGATCATAGATGCAGCCAAGAGGCCCATGATCACTCTGGATGAACTGCAGAGATCTACAGCTGAGGTGGGAGACTCTGTCCATAGGACAACAATCAGTTGTATATTGCACAAATCTGGCCTTTATGGAAGAGTGGCAAGAAGAAAGCCATTTCTTAAAGATATTCATAAAAAGTGTTGTTTAAAGTTTGCCACAAGCCACCTGGGAGACACACCAAACATGTGGAAGAAGGTGCTCTGGTCAGATGAAACCAAAATTGAACTTTTTGGCAACAATGCAAAATGTTATGTTTGACGTAAAAGCAACACAGCTCATCACCCTGAACACACCATCCCCACTGTCAAACATGGTGGTGGCAGCATCATGGTTTGGGCCTGCTTTTCTTCAGCAGGGACAGGGAAGATGGTTAAAATTGATGGGAAGATGGGATGGAGCCAAATACAGGACCATTCTGGAAGAAAACCTGATGGAGTCTGCAAAAGACCTGAGACTGGGATGGAGATTTGTCTTCCAACAAGACAATGATCCAAAACATAAAGCAAAATCTACAATGGAATGGTTCAAAAATAAACATATCCAGGTGTTAGAATGGCCAAGTCAAAGTCCAGACCTGAATCCAATCGAGAATCTGTGGAAAGAACTGAAAACTGCTGTTCACAAATGCTCTCCATCCAACCTCACTGAGCTCGAGCTGTTTTGCAAGGAGGAATGGGAAAAAATGTCAGTCTCTCAATGTGCAAAACTGATAGAGACATACCCCAAGCGACTTACAGCTGTAATCGCAGCAAAAGGTGGCGCTACAAAGTATTAACTTAAGGGGGCTGAATAATTTTGCACGCCCAATTTTTCAGTTTTTGATTTGTTAAAAAAGTTTGAAATATCCAATAAATGTCATTCCACTTCATGATTGTGTCCCACTTGTTGTTGATTCTTCACAAAAAAATACAGTTTTATATCTTTATGTTTGAAGCCTGAAATGTGGCAAAAGGTCGCAAAGTTCAAGGGGGCCAAATACTTTTGCAAGGCACTGTAAATGGGGGGCAATTATTTCACATATGGTGTCCAGGGCACAGCTGAGGGCTGAGGGGGGTCTATAACAAGTGGAAACAGTGAGAGACTGAGAAACAGTGAGAAACATTGAGATGACAGAACTCTGCAGGCTATCTCTGAAGCAGATTGCAACTCCACCCCCTTCGGCAGTTCTATCTTGTGAAAAAAAATGTTGTAGTTGGGGATGTAAATTTCTGAATTTTTGGTGGCCTTCCTAAGCCAGGATTCAGACACGGCAAGGACATCAGGGTTGGCGGAGTGTGCTAAAGCAGTGAATAAAAAAAGGCTTCTGATGTGAACATATATGAAATCAAGGCTTTTACTGTTACAGAAGTCAACAAATGATAGCGCCTGGGGAATAGGAGTGGAACTGGGGCTACAGGGCCTGGGTTAACCTGTACATCACCAGAGGAACAGAGGAGGAGTAGGATAAGGGTACTTCTAATGGCTATAAGAACTGGTTATCTAGTGAGTTGGGGACAGAGAATAAAATAAGCAGATTTCTGGGCGTGGTAGAATAGATTCAAGGCATAATGTACAGACAAGGGTATAGTAGGATGTGAGTACAGTGGAGGTAAACCTAGTGGAGGTAAACCTAGGCGTTGAGTGACAATGAGAGAGGTTTCTTCTCTGGAGGAACAAGTTATGTCAGGTGAGGTCTCCACATGTGTGTGGGGTGGGACGAAAGAGCTATCTAAGGCATTATGAGTGGGACTGAAGGCACTACGGTGAAATAAAACAGTAAAAACTAGCCAAGGCAGCAGTAGCCAAGGCATATTGACATTAGAGAGAGGCATAAAGCAATCACAGGTGTTGATCAGGAGAGCTAAGACAACAACGGGTAAATGGCAATGAATGGGCAGAACGGGTCAGTTAGGTACATACAGGACCTGAGTTCAAGGCTGGGGCCAACAGGTAAATAAATGGTGATGAATGGGCAGAACGGGTCAGTTAGGTACATACAGTACAGGACCTGAGTTCAAGGCTGGGGCCAACAGGTAAATGGTGATGAATGGGCAGAACGGGTCAGTTAGGTACATACAGGACCTGAGTTCGAGGCTGGGGCCTACAGGTAAATGGTGATGAATGGGCAGAACGGGTCAGTTAGGTACATACAGGACCTGAGTTCGAGGCTGGGGCCAACAGGTAAACTAAAGGTGGTACAGTGCTATTGAAACAGTCCAGGGGCCATCAGCTGTGTAGCCAAGTGATCATAGGGTCAAAAGAGCAGCAACAGGTGAGTCAGGGTGCCGTTCAGTAGTCACTACCAATTTAGGAGAGCAGGGGACACAGCGTTCAGAAAAGCTAGCGGGCCGGGGCTAGTAGATGGTTCTTCAGCGACATCGTAACATAATAGCCTGTTGAGACCACATCGGGGGATCACATCGGCAGTCCAGTCGCGATGGATCGGCGGGTCTCCGTGTCGACAATAAAGGGTCCATGCCAATTGGCAAAGGAGGTATTGTAGCCCTAGAATTAGCTGGTATATGGGCCTAGCTCAATGCTAGCTCAAGGCTAGCTGGTGCTTGCTTCGGGCCTAGCTCGAGGCTAGCTCAAGGCTATCTGGTCTTTGCTTCACGACAGATGCGGTAGCTAACAGTAGCCACTCGTTTGCAGCTAGCTAGCTGTGATGATCCGGAGTAATGGTCCAGAGCGGCAGGAATCAGGTGTGTTAGAGAGAAGCAGTCCGATATGCTCTGGGTTGATATCGCGTTGTGCAGACTGGCAGCTAAGGCTGGCTGATGACGGGGATAAAAAGGCGAGGAGCGCGAGTCGTGGCTAACAACGACTAGTAGCTAGTTAGCTTGACTACCTCCTGGTGGAAGTTCCAGTTATAAGGAATAAAAATAGCAGATCCGTACCACATTGGATGAGGCGGGTTGCAGGAAAGAATATTTAGTTCGTAGATAGAAAGTGAGATTAAGATATATACGAAAAAGACTGTCTATTTACACGGGATAAGACAAAGACAGATATACACGTCCTACTGCAGCGCCATCTTGGATTCTACCACTATTCCCTATTTTTAGTGCACTACCTTGGACCAAAGCCCCATAGGCACTGGTTAAAAGTAGTGCACTGTATAGGGAATAGGGTATCATTTGAGACACATCCAGTCACAACTGTTCCAGATGTGCCTGATTCCTCCATGTGCTGTGGAAGTGGTTCCGTTAACCATACTAACTCATTAATAATGTATTGTTTTCTACAGAGAACCCCAAATCTGTCTGTGTGTGTTATTCACGGCCGGCTGGTCATAGCTAGGCCGGAGACGATCAATGCTTCCAATTACACAACAGGCTCCCATAACGATGGGGGAGGTGTGTGTGTGTGTGTGTGTGTGTGTGTGTGTGTGTGTGTGTGTGTGTGTGTGTGTGTGTGTGTGTGTGTGTGTGTGTGTGTGTGTGTGTGTGTGTGTGTGATGGGGGAATAACAGAGCAAAGCGAGGACTCTGTCACGGAAGGCTTATATTCCAAGTCCATCTGCAGTGGGGAGGGGAGTGGGGTGCAGGGAAGTGTCGAAAAAGAGAGGCACTACACACACACACATAAGCACACACACTTCCTCGACCCCAATTTACTGCCTGACTGCCACAGATCCACTTCCTCCTAACACTGCACAGGCTGATAAAACATATAAATGGACTTTACATAAGGCTCTGCAGTGCGTTAAGTCTCACTGACGACAGACTGTGTTAGCTCTGCCACTCTCTCTTTTCAGCTAATGTCTATGTCATCTGTGAAAGAGGGCTCTGTCCTCACCAACTGTAAAAGAGGGCTCTGTCCTCACCAACTGTGAAAGAGGGCTCTGTCCTCACCAACTGTGAAAGAGGCCTCTGTCCTCACCAACTGTGACAGAGGCATCTGTCCTCACCAACTGTGTCCTCACCAACTGTGAAAGAGGGCTCTGTCCTCACCAACTGTGAAAGAGGCCTCTGTCCTCACCAACTGTGACAGAGGCCTCTGTCCTCACCAACTGTGACAGAGGCATCTGTCCTCACCAACTGTGCCCTCACCAACTGTGAAAGAGGGCTCTGTCCTCACCAACTGTGAAAGAGGCCTCTGTCCTCACCAACTGTGACAGAGGCATCTGTCCTCACCAACTGTGAAAGAGGCATCTGTCCTCACCAACTGTGGCAGAGGCATCTGTCCTCACCAACTGTGGCAGAATGGGAAACACTCTATTTAAATGTACCCACGAGGCATCAAGTCACCACTAACAACTGTTCAAGAGTGGAGAGTTCTCCTTTACTGTACAGTACAGTCTAACATTCTCCTTTACTGTACAGTCTCACATTCCCCTTTACTTTACTGTACAGTCTCACATTCCCCTTTAATGTACAGTCTCACATTCTCCTTTACTGTACAGTCTCACATTCCCCTTTACTGTACAGTCTAACATTCTCCTTTACTTTACTGTACAGTTTCACATTCTCCTTTACTGTACAGTCTCACATTATCCTTTACTGTACAGTCTCACATTCCCCTTTACTTTACAGTCTCACATTCCCCTTTACTGTACAGTCTCACATTCCCCTTTACTGTACAGTCTCACATTCCCCTTTACTGTACAGTCTAACATTATCTTTTACTTTACTGTACAGTTTCACATTCTCCTTTACTGTACAGTCTCACATTCTCCTTTACTGTACAGTCTCACATTCCCCTTTACTGTACAGTCTCACATTCCCCTTTACTGTACAGTCTCACATTCCCCTTTACTGTACAGTCTCACATTCCCCTTTACTTTACAGTACAGTCTAACATTCTCCTTTACTTTACTGTACAGTCTCACATTCCCCTTTACTGTACAGTCTCACATTCCCCTTTACAGTACAGTCTCACATTCCCCTTTACTTTACTGTACAGTCTCACATTCTCCTTTTCTTTACAGTCTCACATTCTCCTTTACTGTACAGTCTCACATTCCCCTTTACAGTACAGTTTCACATTCCCCTTTACTTTACTGTACAGTCTCACATTCTCCTTTACTGTACAGTTTCACATTCCCCTTTACTTTACAGTACAGTCTCACATTCTAATTTACTGTACAGTCGCACATTCTTCTTTACTGTACAGTCTCACATTCCCCTTTACTGTACAGTATCACATTCCCCTTTACTTTACTGTACAGTCTCACATTCTCCTTTACTGTACAGTCTCACATTCCCCTTTACTTTACAGTTTCACATTCCCCTTTACTTTACTGTACCGTTTCACATTCCCCTTTACTTTACAGTACAGTCTCACATTCTCCTTTACTGTACAGTCTCACATTCTCCTTTACTGTACAGTCTCACATTCCCCTTTACTGTACAGTCTCACATTCCCCTTTACTTTACTGTACAGTCTCACATTCTCCTTTACTGTACAGTCTCACATTCCCCTTTACAGT
Organism: Oncorhynchus mykiss; assembly: GCF_057628025.1. Taxonomy (NCBI): domain Eukaryota; kingdom Metazoa; phylum Chordata; class Actinopteri; order Salmoniformes; family Salmonidae; genus Oncorhynchus; species Oncorhynchus mykiss. The sequence goes on along the minus strand of NC_143035.1, from coordinate 36,709,204 downwards.
ACAGTTTCATATTCCCCTTTACTTTACTGTACAGTCTCACATTCTCCTTTACTGTACAGTCTCACATTCCCCTTTACTGTACAGTCTCACATTCCCCTTTACTGTACAGTCTCACATTCCCCTTTACTTTACTGTACAGTCTCACATTCTCCTTTACTGTACAGTCTCACATTCCCCTTTACAGTACAGTTTCACATTCCCCTTTACTTTACTGTACAGTCTCACATTCTCCTTTACTGTACAGTCTCACATTGCCCTTTACTGTACAGTCTCACATTCCCCTTTACTTTACAGTACAGTCTCACATTCCCCTTTACTTTACAGTCTCACATTCTCCTTTACTTTACAGGAACCATGACTCTCCTTTCCTGAGTTCAGAGCCCCTCTGATGCACTCCTCATTCCTCAATAAGGTTTAAATTGTACGGGGCTTCAGGTAAACAATAAGGTCTAAATTGTAGGGGGCTTCAGGTAAACAATAAGGTCTAAATTGTACTGGGCTTCAGGTAAACAATAATGTCAAAATGTTATGGGCTTCAGGTAAACAATAAGGTTCAATTGCTCTCTTTCCTCTCCACCGCTAAGAGAATGGGTCTAAAGTCCAACTATTGTTCTACAGAACAGCGTATCACCTCTGGAGCCAACCAATAGCTCACGCCATATACACACACACACACACGCATATGTAAACACACACACACCCACACACTGGAGCTGTAGTAGCTCGATGGGGAGGGAGCTTTGTTTGGGAGTTTACAGGAACAGGGACCGTGCCTTTACATTCCTGAGTTCAATGCCCCTTTCCTGCACCCCTGAGCCCTCAGACACCCTATTCCCAATTTAGTGCACTACTTTTGACTAGGGCTCAAAGGGCTTTGATGCAAAGTAGGGCATTTATGTGGAGCATTTAGTGCACTACTTTTAACTAGAGCTCATAGGGCTTTGATGCAAAGTAGGGCATTTATGTGGAGCATTCAGTGCACTACTTTTGACTAGAGCTCCTAGGGCTTTGATGCAAAGTAGGGCATTTATGTGGAGCATTTAGTGCACTACTTTTAACTAGAGCTCATAGGGCTTTGATGCAAAGTAGAGCATTTATGTGGAGCATTTAGTGCCATTAGGGACACAGTAAAGGTCCCGTCTCCGCCGATTGGTGGACGAGCAGAATTGTTGGGGGGCGTGGTGGGAGAGGCAACTGCTTTAGTTCTGACGTAGAAAAGTACACTAACGACCATTGAACAGAATACAATTACAAGCAAAAAAATACTGATGATAAATTCATACAATACATTTCTCTCGACACAGCGTTTCAACGGGATGACAAGATATCACTTGGAGACTCTATTGTTTTGAAGGTAAAACAGATTTGAGCATGCCATTCAGATTCTCCTGGCTATGTGTCACTGACTCTGTCCCAAATGGCAACCTATTCTATTTAAAGTACACTACGTTTGACCTGGACTCAATTGGGACCAGGACTTCTTATTGGCTTAAAATCAGTGAGTTTTGAAATTAATGTAAATGTATCCACATTTTATATATATATATATATATATATATATATATATATATATATATATATATATATATATATATATACAGTGGGGCAAAAAAAGTATTTAGTCAGCCACCAATTGTGCAAGTTCTCCCACTTAAAAAGATGAGAAAGGCCTGTAATTTTCATCATAGGTCCACTTCAACTATGACAGACAAAATGAGAAAACAAAATCCAAAAAATCACATTGTAGGATTTTTAATGAATTTCTTTGCAAATTATGGTGGAAAATAAGTATTTGGTCAATAACAAAAGTTTACCTCAATACTTTGTTATAGACCCTTTGTTGGCAATGACAGAGGTCAAACGTTTTCTGTAAGTCTTCACAAGGTTTTCACACACTGTTGCTAGTATTTTGGCCCATTCCTCCATGCAGATCTCCTCTAGAGCAGTGATGTTTTGGGGCTGTTGCTGGGCAACACGGACTTTCAACTCCCTCCAAAGATTTTCTATGGGGTTGAGATCTGGAGACTGGCTAGGCCACTCCAGGACCTTGAAATGCTTCTTACGAAGCCACTCCTTCGTTGCCCGGGTGGTGTGTTTGGGATCATTGTCATGCTGAAAGACCCAGCCACGTTTCATCTTCAATGCCCTTGCTGATGTAAGGTTTTCACTCAAAATCTCACGATACATGGCCCCATTCATTCTTTCCTTTACACGGATCAGTTGCCTGGTCCCTTTGCAGAAAAACAGCCCCAACGCATGATGTTTCCACCCCCATGCTTCACAGTAGGTATGGTGTTCTTTGGATGCAACTCAGCATTCTTTGTCCTCCAAACACGACGAGTTGAGTTTTTACCAAAAAGTTATATTTTGGTTTCATCTGACCATATGACATTCTCCCAATCTTCTTCTGGATCATCCAAATGCTCTCTAGCAAACTTCAGACGGGCCTGGACATGTACTGGCTTAAGCAGGGGGACATGTCTGGCACTGCAGGATTTGAGTCCCTGGCGGCGTAGTGTGTTACTGATGGTAGGCTTTGTTACTTTGGTCCCAGCTCTCTGCAGGTCATTCACTAGGTCCCCCCGTGTGGTTCTGGGATTTTTTCTCACCGTTCTTGTGATCATTTTGACCCCACGGGGTTAGATCTTGCGTGGAGCCCCAGATCGAGGGAGATTATCAGTGGTCTTGTATGTCTTCAATTTCCTAATAATTGGTCCCACAGTTGATTTCTTCAAACCAAGCTGCTTACTTATTGCAGATTCAGTCTTCCCAGCCTGGTGCAGGTCTACAATTTTGTTTCTGGTGTCCTTTGAGAGCTCTTTGGTCTTGGCCATAGTGGAGTTTGGAGTGTGACTGTTTGAGGATGTGGACAGGTGTCTTTTATACTGATAACAAGTTCAAACAGGTGCCATTAATACAGGTAACGAGTGGAGGACAGAGGAGCCTCTTAAAGAAGAAGTTACAGGTCTGTGAGAGCCAGAAATCTTGCTTGTTTGTAGGTGACCAAACACTTATTTTCCACCATAATTTGCAAATAAATTCATTAAAAATCCTACAATATGATTTTCTGAATTTTTTCCCTCATTTTGTCTGTCATAGTTGAAGTGTACCTATGATGAAAGTTACAGGCCTCTCTCATCTTTTTATGCGGGAGAACTTGCACAATTGGTGGCTTACTAAATACTTTTTTTGCCCCACTGTATATATCTATTTATTTTATATATATTTTTTCCCCCCATGTAGTTTTCCTTGACTATCTTTTCTTTAATAAATGAATTACCTTCACTTTCAGAATACGATAATCATAATTATTATTAATAATAAATAACAGAAATTAAAAACAACAATGTGCTGTATGCTTGGAGGAGTTTCTCCATCTCTGGCTCTAAAGGAACACAGCCTGCCTTGTCAAGGAGTTTACTTCGCGTTATAAATTGATGTTGACCTCTTCAGGCTTTAAGACGTAGATTCAACGACATTACCGATGTTTGGCATCAAGGCTCTGCTTAATTGTGGGACTTGTGGGACTCACAACAAAAGGACAGGAAAGGGAAATACCTATATTCAGAGATAAGTGCAGGAAATGCGTCCTCACCCAATTCTCTTTAAACCTGAGAACATAAAAACAAATGGTCCTTTGGGACTTCTTTCTCCAGGTTTTAAAAGTATCAGAGCAAAGTAAGTCAACATCAAGCCCCTGTACTACTCCTGTATGGGGCTGCAGGTAAACAATCAGGTTTAAATTGTACGGGTTTTCAGGTAAACAATCAGGTTTAAATTGTATGGGGCTTCAGGTAACCAATAAGGTCTAAATTGTATGGGGCTTCAGGTAAACAATCAGGTTTAAATTGTACGGGGCTTCAGGTAAACAATAAGGTCTACATTTTATGGGGCTTCAGACAGTGTATATTTACAGTACCTGGCTCCCTCACCTGCTCCTCCACTTTGCTTTAATTACATTTCACTTCATCTGTACCTTTTACACATTTAATTTGAATGATTCCACACTCAGGTTGTGCCAGGACAGTGCTTCAGTGTGCATATTCACAGACTCATTGTGATAGGGAATGTTCTGTAGCTAGTTCCTTTACCTCTCCTGACCCCCTCTGTAGAGTATAGCTAGCATGCCTGTCGTGCTCTGGAATCCTGCCAATCTCCTGACATGTTTGTGTGAACCACCGACAGAGCTCTCCGATGCTGAGGGAAGATAAGGAACCGTGTCCCAAATGGCATTATACTCCCTATGTAGTGAACTACTTTTGACCAGAGCTGGTCAAATGCATTGCAAGATATAGGAAATAAGTTGTCCTTTTGGGACTCAAACATGGTGACAGCTAGCTGGCTTTCAGTTCTGCCTACGTGGCCAATTATCTCTGAAATATCTCTTAACAATTCATCGCTACTTGTCCTGCGCACGTCCTCTCCTGGTTGGCTGACTTTGATATAGAGATTTTGCGTCATCACCTTTTCACACCCGCAGCGTTATTTGCGCATATTGAACTTTTTAAAGGAGGAGAGAATTGCCGACATGCTATCAAGTTGTCCAGATGAAGTCTAGCAAAACAGTATACGGCTGTGCAGATTTTGTTGAGCGATTAAACCACCAAACAGAGGGCCAGAACCTCTTATCATGTTGACATTTGATCAGAACCGGGGGTCATAGATGTGATCACGCTGCTGGTTTTTAACATTGCATAAGCGTATTTTACTGACAATGCAATTGTAGAATGTGGACTCGAGTCATTTATTAGAGCACCAAGTTCTGAAGACCAAGTTTGAATGACTTGATAAATGAATTGATAAATACTAAATTAATTGATCAATGTATACAAATTAAAGTTAATCTAATATGTCACTAAATATGGGTTGAGTGCCAGGGAGACCAGCTGCTTGGATGAACTTTCTGAGCACCATTGCACAGACACGCACAACATTGCGTAATCTGAAGTGACTTGCGTCTATTCCAATCAACCTTACACGTGATGACAACCCGCCTTAAAGGGGAAGTGATACATGAAAACATAACACAACCTGCGTTAAAGGGGAGGTGATACATGAAAACATAACACAACCTGCCTTAAAGGGGAGGTGATACATGAAAACATAACACAACCTGCCTTAAAGGGGAGGTGATACATGAAAACATAACACAACCTGCGTTAAAGGGGAGGTGATACATGAGTACATAACACAACCTGCCTTAGGTTGGGGAGATTTTTAAGCCAAACCCATTTGCTACTCAGTGACCCCGCTCACCCAAAATCCTCAAGTCAAATCTCAAAGAGATGTATGATTTCAGTCCCAAATGACACCCTCTGGCTTATTTAGTTCCCTACTTTTGACCTATGTTTGTCAACACAGGAGGGTATCACAGCATGCAGCCTGTCAGTCATTCCTGTTATGTAACTGATTGTCTGAATATCAATGGTATCCAGAGACAGTCGGCAGCCACACAGCCAGGCAGCCAGGCAGCCACACAGCCAGACAAACAGGCAGCCAGACAGCCACACAGCATGCAGCCTGTCTGTCATTCCTGTTATGTAACTGATTGTCTGAACATCAATGGTATCCAGAGACAGTCGGCAGCCAGACAGTCGGCAGCCAGACAGCCACACAGCCAGACAGCCACACAGCCAGACAGCCACACAGTCAGCAGCCAGGTAGCCAGGCAGCCAGACAGCCACACAGCCACACAGCTGGCAGCCAGACAGTCAGCAGCCATGCAGCGTGTGGTTTGGTGAGTCTGGTGGTAATCTTTCTGACAAGACTGTAATGATGGTTCTACCACACAGGAAAATTATACAGCTGGGTGTCTCTGCTGCCTCAGAGCCAACAGAGCCCAGAGACAGACAGGTTTATGACAGGCTTATTCTAAAGGGACAACACCAGGACCAGAGAACAGTCAGGAAAAACACCAGAGACCAGAGACAGACAGGTTTAATGTACAGGGACAACACCAGGACCAGAGAACAGTCAGGAAAAACACCAGAGACCAGTGACAGACAGGTTTAATCTACAGGGACAACACCAGGACCAGAGACCAGAGACAGACAGGTTTAATCTACAGGGACAACACCAGGACCAGAGACCAGAGACAGACAGGTTTAATCTACAGGGACAACACCAGGACCAGGTTTAATCTACAGGGACAACACCAGGACCAGGTTTAATCTACAGGGACAACACCAGGACCAGAGAACAGGCAGACAGGTTTAATCTACAGGGACAACACCAGGACCAGAGAACAGACAGGTTTAATCTACAGGGACAACACCAGGACCAGAGAACAGGCAGACAGGTTTAATCTACAGGGACAACACCAGGACCAGAGAACAGGCAGACAGGTGTAATATACAGGGACAACACCAGGACCAGAGAACAGGCAGACAGGTTTAATCTACAGGGACAACACCAGGACCAGAGAACAGAGACAGGTTTAATCTACAGGGACAACACCAGGACCAGAGAACAGAGACAGGTTTAATCTACAGGGACAACACCAGGACCAGAGAACAGAGACAGGTTTAATCTACAGGGACAACACCAGGACCAGGTTTAATCTACAGGGACAACACCAGGACCAGGTGACAGAGACAGGTTTAATCTACAGGGACAATACCAGGACCAGAGAACAGACAGGTTTAATACAGGGACAACACCAGGACCAGAGAACAGACAGACAGGTTTAATCTACAGGGACAACACCAGGACCAGGTTTAATACAGGAACAACACCAGGACCAGGTTTAATCTACAGGGACAACACCAGGACCAGAGAACAGACAGACAGGTTTAATCTACAGGGACAACACCAGGACCAGGTTTAATCTACAGGGACAACACCAGGACCAGAGAACAGACAGACAGGTTTAATCTACAGGGACAACACCAGGACCAGAGAACAGACAGACAGGTTTAATCTACAGGGACAATACCAGGACCAGAGAACAGACAGACAGGTTTAATACAGGGACAACACCATGACCAGAGAACAGACAGGCAGGTTTAATCTACAGGGACAACACCAGGACCAGGTTTAATACAGGAACAACACCAGGACCAGGTTTAATCTACAGGGACAACACCAGGACCAGAGAACAGACAGACAGGTTTAATCTACAGGGACAACACCAGGACCAGTTTTAATACAGGAACAACACCAGGACCAGGTTTAATCTACAGGGACAACACCAGGACCAGAGAACAGACAGGTTTAATCTACAGGGACAACACCAGGACCAGAGAACAGACAGACAGGTTTAATCTACAGGGACAACACCAGAACAGCCAACAGCCACCGGAACAGCCAACAGCCACCAGAACAGCCAACAGCCACCGGGAACAGCCAACAGCCACCAGAACAGCCACCGGAACAGCCAACAGCCACCACGCGGACAAGCAACAGCTACCAAACACAACCAGCAGCTACCAAACACAACCAACAGCTACAAAACACAGCCAACAGCCACCCGGACAACCAACAGCCACCCGGACAACCAACAGCCACCCGGACAGTCAACAGCCACCCGGACAGCCAACAGCTACCAAACACAGCCAACAGCTACCACCACAGCCAACAGCTACCAAAAACAACCAACAGCTACCAAACACAGCCAACAGCCACCCGGACAAACAACAGCTACAAAACACAGCCAACAGCCACCCGGACAACCAACAGCCACCCGGGCAACCAGGAGACACCCGGGCAACCAGGAGACACCCGGGCAACCAACAGACACTAAACACAACCAACAGCCACCCGGACAACCAGGAGACACCTGGACAACCAACTGACACCCGGACAACCTGCAGACACCCGGACAACCAACAGCCAACCGGACAACCAGCAGCCAATCAACACAACTCAACAACCAACAACCAGCAGCCACCAAACACAACCAACAGCCACCAAACACAACCAATAGCCACCAAACACAACCAACAGTCACCCAACACAACCAACAGCCACCCAACACGACTCAACACGACTCAACAGCCACCCAACACAACTTAACAGCCACCCAACACAACCAAAAGCCACCAAACACAATTTTCTCTTTCTCTCTGTAGATGAATGGTGGTTGGCTAGTTTAACACAAGATGGAACTTAGTGTGACCATGCCATAGGGACAGAGATAAAGGCCACTATTATTAGACAGACCTTGGATAAACACACAGTCATAGAAGTGGCATAGTAGTCTATTTTCAAGATATTACTGACCACATTCTGTCACTGAAGTTCCTGTTTATGTTACATAATTTAGGGGAAATAATTTTGGTTATTATCAGTACATGTTCAGGATATTGTGTTTGTCACTTGTGGAACTGGTGAAAACCGAATGCAACACTTTTACAAGATGGTTTTTGTATCAAACAGAGACTAGGGCTCTGCTTTATACAGACATACACCAAACACTAGTATTATACTAATACAATCTTATTTCACAGAGACGTAGATCATCTGATAAACCCATTAGCAGCAAGGTCTGCTAGAGAAGCGAGGAGAGCCCTCGCCCTGTATTTTGAGGTGCCTGACAAGGGTAGCAAAATTAACACCGAAATAGAGAAATGAAAAAAGAGGAATAGAAAGACGAGGGAGGAAGGAGGGAGGGAGGGAGGGATCACCACACACAGCTGTTATTCTGCAGTCCTTCCCCTGATAGTAGTGGTCTTGGCTGTACTCCCAGTTCTTAAGGTGAACTGACTTACTCACTGACTGACTCCACAAAACACAATTGCCTTGTGATGTGATGGCCTCTCTACCAAGAGAAAGGTACCAGTGTGTAGACTAGGCTATGCATGCAAAATGCACCCTATTCCCTATTTAGTGGACCACTTTTGGATATAGGGAATATGGTACTATTTGGGACTCATCCCAGGCCTATACAATGATGCCTGGACATGAAGCAGAAAGCCAATACAACTGCTTTTCACTTCCATCTGAGAGTCTTGTCTAAGCTGGTATTGTTTTCTTCCATGTGTTTTGCTGAAAACGGCATTTTTTAGTTAATGTTTTATCGTTAAACCTTCAGAAGTTAATTTGATGGAACGTTCAAATTTGCTTTATTATCTGCACCTCCACCTTTGTGATTGTTGGAATCATTTTAGATTCATGATTATAAATGAATGCAAATGTACAGATGTAGGTTCTCTTGTTGCTGAGAATGTTCCTGCACGGCAGGACATGCAAACGTGTAGTGTCATCGAGGTCTACAAAGGGTTCTGATATGTGTAATTTCCACTTTAAAATGTTATTTCTGATTTGTCACATCACAATTCACTTTTCCTGTTGCTGCAGGATTATTTTCCTGCTGTAGCAAACTGGCTCAAATTAAGATACTACATCTGTATAGTTTTTTTTTTAAGATGTGTAACTTCTGAAGGAAGTACTTTACTTATTGTAGTCTATTGTTTAACTGAGTATCACCCATTGGGTCTATGTGACATATCACACAATGAATTATTACGTGAATTAGATCATGTCTGCTTGAACTACACATGATTTGTTAATGTATTTTAGACAGAAGAAGATGTGTTTGTCTTGACATCGACAAGCTTTGTGCTCTCCCTCTGTGACCCAGATTATTATGGTTATTTCTCCTAACATTGTGGACAGGGCAGACAGGCTCCTACTTGTTGGTACAGTAATAGATATCTTGTCTTGATGGGTATTATGAGTATAAAAGGCAGGGAACTATGAGCGCTCTCTGAGTCTAAAGCACATCCTGAAACCAGGCCCCATTATCTGTTAATTGGCCAAAAAATTCCAGGGGGACATGCTCTTCTACAGTATTCCTATCACTTTTTGGCATTTATTAGATTTTCTAGAAGTCTAAGACAAGGATGTCCTGTATTACCATATCTATTTGTTATGTTGCATTATATAATGTTAATCAAATTCAGCTACAGTATCTGAATGGTATATAATTCAAATTATACGGATGATTCAGGTAATAAGCCTAAAGTATGGTGTGATTGCTTTGTTGGTTGTATGTTTCCAGTCCATTATCACCTTGATTGTTACCTAACTGAGAGAGAACAAGACTGTCTGGGACTCTGCTTCACCAGTCAACTAAAACACTTTCACTCACGGTTGAGGAGTCACAGCCCACTCGCATGTGAATGACATACACCCTCAGGTGCTTTACCCTTAGACTGCGTCCCAAATGGCGCCCTAATTCCCTAAGGAAACTAGGTCAAAATATGTTTACTACATAGGGAATAGGGTGCCATTTGGCAGCACAGCCTTATATGCAGGGTTTCATAGGGTGTGCTCTACTGTAGTGTACATGTCTTACATACTATAAGGTCGGGTGCACACATGGTAATTAGTGTAAGTTACAACTATACTGACGGGTCTATTAAAGTCATCCCCTCACCTACTTTTTGAAACCTTGAATTGAGTCCAACTCCTGCTTGACGTGACGTACAAAGGAGACTGCATTTGATGTGTTCTCTTTGCATGCAACGTATCCAATGCAAACTGCTGTCTTTTAAAAAGAGTAAAAGAAAATATGGAATGGGGAAAAAACAACAGTGATCTTCACACTGTTTAAATGGGACCATGCACTTTGACTACATCAGTCGTCATTAACGTCAACATTTTACTCTGTGAGGATTTTCACCCAGTTTCAGCTGGCGTTCGTCCCAAATTGCACCCTATTCTCTACATAGTGCACTATGTTTGACCAGGGCTCATAGAGCTAAAAAAATAAAAGTACAAGTCAAAAGCAGCAATGCACTTTATAGGGAACAGGGTGACATTTGGGAAACAATCACAGTTTCCTCTTATACAATAACTGTCACCTCATAAACACATGGAATAAAGTGTAAGTAAAACGCGTTGACAACAAAGCCCAGACCAAAATACTGCTCTCCTATAGCTTGGTGTTGAAATCTAGCAGACGGAGGAAAGAAGACATAGTCAATGTTAAAAACAAATGACATGTTATTATAATTTCCTCATTCGTGAGGACAAGATACTCTTCTGTGCTACTTAGTAACTGTTTACAGCGTCTGTTTTAATACCGATTTTATTAAGCACTGCGTTTGCATTTTCAATCACAACTGTAATACCAACATGTTTCAAGCAGACCACCATAGACCCTGTGCCCACAAATGCCAAGGTAACCCGGTCTAAATGACTATTGTCTCGTAGCACTCACATCTGTAGCCATGAAGTGCTTTGAAAGGCTGGTCATGGCTCACATTGACACCGTCATCCCAGAAACCCTGGACCTACTCAAATTCACATACCGTCCCCAACAGATACACAGATGAAGCAATCTCCACACTGCCCTTTCCCACCTGGACAAAAGGAACACCTATGTGAGAATGCTGTTCATTCACTACAGCTCAACGTTCAACAACTTAGTGCCATCCAAGCTCATCACTAAGGTAACAACACATCTACCACACTGACCCTCAACACGGGGGCCCCTCAGGGGTTTGTTCTTAGTCCTCTCCTGTACTCCCTTCTCAACCACGACTGAGTGGCTGCGCACGACTCCAACACCATCATTACATTTGCAGACAGCCTAAAGGGAGGGGATCAGAGACCTGGCAGTGTGGTTCCAGGACAACAACTTATACCTCAACGTCAGCAAGACGAAGGAGCGAATCGTGGACTACAGGAAAAAGGTGGCCCGAGCAAGCCCCCATTCACATCGACGGGGCTGTAGTGGAGTAGGTCGAGAGCTTCAAGTTCCTCTGTGTCCACATCACTAAAGATCTATCATGATCCAAACACACCAACACAGTTGTGAAGAGGTCACGATAATGCATCGTCCCACTCTGAAAAGATTTGGCATGGACCCTCAGATCCTCAAAGTTCTGCAGCTGCACCATTGAAAGTATCTCTGCTGGCTGCATCACCGCTTGGTATGGCAACTCTGTAGAATGTGTTCAAGATGGAACCCAAAAGAGTTCTACTTGGAACCATAAAGGGTTCTACCTGGAACCATAAAGGGTTCTACCTGGAACCATAAAGGGTTCTACCTGGAACCATAAAGGGTTCTACCTGGAACCATAAAGGGTTCTTCAAAGGATTCTCCTATGGGGACACCAGAGAATTACTTTTACATTCTAGATAGCACTATTTTTCTAAGAGTGTAGTGGGACCGGAGACCTTAGTTGACCCCTCTAAGGCTCCACTTCACAGGTGAAGTTAGGGGGTCATCTGTTACCTTGTCAAAACAGATTAGGCATCCAGAGCAAGAAGCCAATAACTCTTAGAGCTAAGCCAGAGGGGGATATATCCCCCTGGCAGGTGCAACCAAACGGGACAGGTCGGAAGGTAGGAGGGAGATCAAGCAACAATGGTCTTGCAGGTCGGAGGTTCTGTGTAGGGCTAACACCCTACACCCGCAACACATACAATGAGCTAGTAAAATCAATATTTACTAATGGAGGAGACAGACTGGATCAAAGTCAACGACCCAGGGCTGAAAGTGACAGATTAAGAGTAGTGCTGTTTTCCTCCATTTCTCTACCGTAGAAACATTCATGATCTCACCTCATCCTAAACCGTCTTTCACCATCAGATTGAGAATATTCACATCATTCTCTTCTATCAAGTGAAATGTTACACAACTTCCCTCCCCATGTAACTACTGCCCCATCAACTTAATGCTATATAATAATATAGATTCTCCTCACTCAACTGAAATGCTACAACTTCCATCCCCATGTAACTAATGCCACATCAACTTAATGTCCCCTTAATGTCCCCTTAATGTCCCCTGTATGACACCTTTCATCCAGTGATAGAAAGGTCTTTGTATGCACTGCAGCCTGGCCTGAGAAACTCTCTCCCTGGATCACCCCAGCCGTAGCAATGCAAGTCATTATAGAGCTATGTGGATGAGAGAGAGAGACATATTTTACATTCCTGCATCAGTGTCTTGCAGTTGGCCGTCTTTGCAGAGTAATCCCTCTCTACCTCTTAACTAAGCTTGTACTATTAGCCAGTCTCTCAGTGTCTCTGTGTCTCTGTGTTCCTTCCAGACCTCTACTCTCTGTGTCTCTGTGTCTCTGTGTCTCTGTGTTCCTTCCAGACCTCTACTCTATGTGTCTCTGTGCTCCTTCCAGACCTCTACACTCTGTGTCTCTGTGTCTCTGTGCTCCTTCCAGACCTCTACACTCCGTGTCTCTGTGTCTCTGTGTCTCTGTGTTCTTTCCAGACCTCTACTCGCTGTGTCTCTGTGTTCCTTCCAGACCTCTACTCTGTGTCTCTGTGTCTCTGTGCTCCTTCCAGACCTCTACTCTCTGTGTCTCTGTGTCTCTGTGTTCCTTCCAGACCTCTACTCTCTGTGTCTCTGTGTCTCTGTGTCTCTGTGTCTCTGTGTCTCTGTGCTCCTTCCAGAACTCTACTCTCTGTGTCTCTGTGTCTCTGTGTTCCTTCCAGAGTTCCATTCTCTGTCCTGTTTACTCCTCATTCAGTCTGTTTAATTAACCTCTGTAGCACGTAAACAAACTAAGTGACCATCACCATGCGTCGCACTTCCATGACATCTCAGTGGAAAGAACGCAGCCAGCCCACCAGTCAGCCAGCCAGTACAGGCTAAATGGCATCACCAATTAGTGTACATAGTTGTTCTAAAAAGATTGGATTTGTCTCAATTGACACTCTATTCCCTATATAGTGCACTACTTCTGATCGGGGCCCACAAGGGCTGCACTATTTAGGGAATAGGACACAGACATGGCAACAGAGACACACGCATAGAAGCATAGTGTACACACCAACACTCCCACATGCCTAATGCTGCCCCCATGCAACCTGTACCCATCCTGTACCCGCCCTGTACCTGTACCCACCCTGTACCCACCCTGTACCCACCCTGTACCCGCCCTGTACCCACTCTGTACCCACCCTGTACCCGCCCTGTACCCACCCTGTACCCACCCTGTACCCGCCCTGTACCTCTACCTACCCTGTACCCATCCTGTACCCGCCCTGTACCCACCCTGTACCCACCATGTACCCGCCCTGTACCTGCACCCACCCTGTACCCATCCTGTACCCGCCCTGTACCCACCCTGTACCCACCCTGTTCCCGCCCTGTACCCACCTTGTACCCGCCCTGTACCTGCCCTGTACCCACCCTGTACCCATCCTGTACCCGCCCTGTACCCACCCTGTACCCATCCTGTACCCACCCTGTTCCTGCCCTGTACCCACCCTGTACCCACCCTGTACCCACCCTGTACTCACCCTGTACCCACCCTGTACCCAACCTGTACCCATCCTTTACCCACCCTGTACCCACCCTGTACCCACCCTGTACCCACCCTGTACCCACCATGTACCCACCATGTACCCACCCTGTACTCACCCTGTACCCACCCTGTACCCATCCTGTTCCTGCCCTGTACTCACCCTGTACCCACCCTGTACCCACCGTGTACCCACGCTGTACCCACCCTGTACCCACCATGTAACCACCCTGTACCCACCCTGTACCCACCATGTACTCACTCTGTACCCACCCTGTACCCACCCTGTACCCACCCTGTACCCACTCTGTACCCACCCTGTACCCACCATGTACCCACCCTGTACCCACCCTGTACCCACCATGTACCCACCATGTACCCACCCTGTACCCACCCTGTACCCACCCTGTACTCACTCTGTACCCACCCTGTACCCACCCTGTACCCACCCTGTACCCACCCTGTACCCACCATGTACTCACTCTGTACCCACCCTGTACCCACCCTGTACCCACCCTGTACCCACCATGTACTCACTCTGTACCCACCCTGTACCCACCCTGTACCCACCCTGTACCCACCATGTACTCACTCTGTACCCACCCTGTACCCACCCTGTACCCACCCTGTACCCACCATGTACTCACTCTGTACCCACCCTGTACCCACCCTGTACCCACCCTGTACCCACCATGTACTCACTCTGTACCCACCCTGTACCCACTCTGTACCCACCCAGTACCGCCCTGTTCCCATGGCACGACTTGCTCTTGTAAACAATACCCAGAAGTAAAAGGCTCAGACAGGATGCATCTTGTTATTTTCTCTCATCCAGCCCTGTCAAGTTTTTATTTTAAATCGACAGAAACAATCACAGGCTTAAAAAAATAAAAAAATAAATTGGCAACCCAATCCGATTCCCTGTTCTCCAGCACTCTGTGGTCTGTACGGAATGGCCTGGAATAAGCACAAGACAGGACAAATAACTTGCTTCGATCTCAGAGAGAGTCAAATGGCTGAAGTTGGAGCCTAATCTGCCTCGACCTTACTGTTGCTGGGGAAATAAAAACGGGACTTTTTCTTGGTGGAGGTTGGATGGGTTGGGTGGAATCCTATCATCAAATCACATTTTATTAGTTACATGCGCCTAATGCAACAGGTAGACCTTACAGAGAAATTATTACTGACAAGCCCTTAACCAACAGTGCAAGTTTTAAGAAAATACCAACAACAACAAAAAGTAAGAGATAAGAATAACAAATAATTGAAGAGCAGCAGTAAATAACAATAGCAGGGCTATTTACATGGGGTACTGGTACAGAGTCAATGTGGAGGCTATATACAGGGGGTACTGGTACAGAGTCAATGTGGAGGCTATATACAGGGGGTACTGGTACAGAGTCAATGTGGAGGCTATATACAGGGGGTACTGGTACAGAGTCAATGTGGAGGCTATATACAGGGGGTACTGGTACAGAGTCAATGTGGAGGCTATATACATGGGGTACTGGTACAGATTCAATGTGGAGGCTATATACATGGGGTACTGGTACAGATTCAATGTGGAGGCTATATACAGGGGGTACTGGTACAGATTCAATGTGGAGGCTATTTACATGGGGTACTGGTACAGAGTCAATGTGGAGGCTATATACAGGGGGTACTGGTACAGAGTCAATGTGGAGGCTATATACAGGGGGTACTGGTACAGAGTCAATGTGGAGGCTATATACAGGGGGTACTGGTACAGAGTCAATGTGGAGGCTATATACATGGGGTACTGGTACAGAGTCAATGTGGAGGCTATATACATGGGGTACTGGTACAGATTCAATGTGGAGGCTATATACATGGGGTACTGGTACAGATTCAATGTGGAGGCTATATACATGGGGTACTGGTACAGATTCAATGTGGAGGCTATATACAGGGGGTACTGGTACAGAGTCAATGTGGAGGCTATATACAGGGGGTACTGGTACAGATTCAATGTGGAGGCTATATACAGGGGGTACTGGTACAGAGTCAATGTGGAGGGAATATACAGGGGGTACCGGTACAGAGTCAATGTGGAGACTATATACAGGGGTACCAGTACAGAGTCAATGTGGAGGCTATATAAAGGGGGTACCAGTACAGAGTCAATGTGGAGGCTATATACAGGGGGTACCGGTACAGAGTCAATGCTGAGGCTATATACAGGGGGTACCAGTACAGAGTCAATGTGGAGGCTATATACAGGGGGTACCAGTACAGAGTCAATGTGGAGGCTATATACAGGGGGTACCAGTACAGAGTCAATGTGGAGGCTATATACAGGGGGTACCAGCACAGAGTCAATGTGGAGGCTATATACAGGGGGTACCAGTACAGAGTCAATGTGGAGGCTATATACAGGGTGTATCGGTACAGAGTCAATGTGGAGGCTATATACAGGGGGTATCGGTACAGAGTCAATGTGGAGGCTATATACAGGGTGTTACGGTACAGAGTCAATGTGGAGGCTATATACATGGGGTACTGGTACAGATTCAATGTGGAGGCTATATACAGGGGGTACTGGTACAGAGTCAATGTGGAGGGAAAATACAGGGGGTACCGGTACAGCGTCAATGTGGAGACTATATACAGGGGTACCAGTACAGAGTCAATGTGGAGGCTATATACAGGGGGTACCAGTACAGAGTCAATGTGGAGGCTATATACAGGGGGTACCGGTACAGAGTCAATGTGGAGGCTATATACAGGGGGTACCAGTACAGAGTCAATGTGGAGGCTATATACAGGGGGTACCAGTACAGAGTCAATGTGGAGGCTATATACAGGGTGTATCGGTACAGAGTCAATGTGGAGGCTATATACAGGGGGTATCGGTACAGAGTCAATGTGGAGGCTATATACAGGGTGTTACGGTACAGAGTCAATGTGGAGGCTATATACATGGGGTACCAGTACAGAGTCAATGTGGAGGCTATATACAGGGGGTACCGGTACAGAGTCAATGTGGAGGCTATATACAGGGGGTACCGGTACAGAGTCAATGTGGAGGCTATATACAGGGGGTACCGGTACAGAGTCAATGCGGAGGCTATATACAGGGGGTACCGGTACAGAGTCAATGTGGAGGCTATATACAGGGGGTGCCGGTACAGAGTCAATGTGGAGGCTATATACAGGGGGTACCGGTACAGAGTCAATGCGGAGGCTATGTACAGGGGGAACCGATACAGAGTCAATGTGTAGGCTATATACAGGGGGTACTGGTACAGAGTCAATGCGGAGGCTATATACAGGGGGTACCGGTACAGAGTCAATGTGGAGGCTATATACAGGGGGTACCGGTACAGAGTCAATGTGGAGGCTATATACAGGGGGTACCGGTACAGAGTCAATGTGGAGGCTATATACAGGGGGTACCGGTACAGAGTCAATGTGGAGGCTATGTACAGGGGGAACCGATACAGAGTCAATGTGTAGGCTATATACAGGGGGTACCGGTACAGAGTCAATGTGGAGGCTATATACAGGGGGTACCGGTACAGAGTCAATGTGGAGGCTATATACAGGGGGTACCGTTACAGAGTCAATGTGTCAATGTGCGGGGGGCATCGTTATCGAGGTAATTGAGGTAATTATGTACATTTAGGTAGAGTTATTAAAGTGGCTCTGCATAGATAATTAACAGAGAGTAACAGAGGAACTGTGGAAGTACAACAGGAAAGTAGGAGGCTATGGAACTGTGGAAGAACAACAGGAAAGTAGGAGGCTACGGAACTGTGGAAGAACAACAGGAAAGTAGGAGGCTACGGAACTGTGGAAGAACAACAGGAAAGTAGGAGGCTACGGAACTGTGGAAGGACAACAGGAAAGTAGGAGGCTACGGAACTGTGGAAGAACAACAGGAAAGTAGGAGGCTACGGAACTGTGGAAGAACAACAGGAAAGTGGGAAGCTACGGAACTGTGGAAGAACAACAGGAAAGTGGGAAGCTACGGAACTGTGGAAGAACAACAGGAAAGTGGGAAGCTACGGAACTGTGGAAGAACAACAGGAAAGTAGGAGGCTACGGAACTGTGGAAGAACAACAGGAAAGTGGGAAGCTACGGAACTGTGGAAGAACAATAGGAGAGTAGGAGGCTATGGAACCGTGGAAGAACAACAGGAAAGTAGGAGGCTACAGAACTGTGGAATAAACAACAGGAAAGTAGGAGGCTACGGAACTGTGGAAGGACAACCCCCTGTGAACATGTTGTCCTGTTGCTAGGCAGAATGAAGAGCTTCAGTACTGATCTAGGATCAGGTCCATACCATCTTATTAATTTTGATGTAAACGGCAAAACCTTTTACCCTGCTCTGCACAGGACAGGGATCGTCTGAGTGTACTGAATGCTTCCCAAATTGCATCCTATTCCATACATAGTGCACTGTTCTAGTTGTCTATGTGACAGCACTATGCATCTTCCTATCACAGAGTTTCATGTGACCTTCTCATGTTCTGGTCGTGCAATATCTCCTCACTAGCTAACCCTGATATGTCAAAAAGAAACCCGTTTCAAAAGTCTTATGTCATCATTAGGAGTTGATGATGACAATATTGTGGTGGGGGGGGGGGGGGGGGGTTGTTTTGTTTGACTTCAGTGTGGCTTTTGACATTATCCATCATAGTTAACTGTTGGAAAAACATATGTGTTATGGCTTTACAGCCCCTGCTATATTGTGCATAAAGAGTTACCTGTTTAATGAAAGCCTCTCAAACATAATCTGGTTGAATCAGTATTTCTCCAGGGCAGCTGTCTAGGACCCTTCAGTTTAAAAAATAATAATAACAACGAAATACTGATTCGACCTGAAAAAAGCCACACTGAAGTCAAACAAAACAAACCCCCACACAATATTTTCATCATCAACTCCTAATGATGATATAAGACAATTGAAATGGTTTTCTTTTTGACAAGACAGGAACAGCGTCAGGTAACAAGACAGGAACAGCGTCAGGTAACAAGACAGGAACAGCGTCAGGTAACAAGACAGGAACAGCGTCAGGTAACAAGACAGGAACAGCGTCAGGTAACAAGACAGGAACAGACAGGTAACAGGACAGGGAACAGACAAGTAACAGGACAGGTACAGACAGGTAACATGACAGGAACAGACAGGTAACAAGACAGGAACAGACAGGTAACAGGACAGGGAACAGACAAGTAACAGGACAGGTACAGACAGGTAACAGGACAGGGAACAGACAGGTAACAGGACAGGAACAGACAGGGAACAGACAGGGAACAGGACAGGAACAGACAAGAAACAGACAGGGAACAGGACAGGAACAGTTCCCTGTCTGTTCCTGTCCTGTTACCTGTCTGTACCTGTCCTGTTACTTGTCTGTTCCTGTCCTGTTACCTGTCTGTTCCTGTCTTGTTAACTGTCTGTTCCTGTCATGTTACCTGTCTGTTCCTGTCATGTTACCTGTCTGTACCTGTCCTGTTACTTGTCTGTTCCCTGTCCTGTTACCTGTCTGTTCCTGTCTTGTTACCTGTCTGTTCCTGTCATGTTACCTGTCTGTACCTGTCCTGTTACTTGTCTGTTCCCTGTCCTGTTACCTGTCTGTTCCTGTCTTGTTACCTGACGCTGTTCCTGTCTTGTTACCTGACGCTGTTCCTGTCTTGTTACCTGACGCTGTTCCTGTCTTGTTACCTGACGCTGTTCCTGTCTTGTTAACTGTCTGTTCCTGTCATGTTACCTGTCTGTTCCTGTCTTGTTAACTGTCTGTTCCTGTCATGTTACCTGTCTGTTCCTGTCATGTTACCTGTCTGTTCCTGTCCTGTTACCTGTCTGTACCTGTCCTGTTACTTGTCTGTTCCTGTCCTGTTACCTGTCTGTTCCTGTCTTGTTAACTGTCTGTTCCTGTCATGTTACCTGTCTGTTCCTGTCTTGTTACCTCTTTTTTTCTGTATTAAATGTTCAACTTCCCATACCTGCTTCCCATCTCCAGCGTCACACACACAGGTACAAACACACGCACTCAACACAATATTGTTGTATGGTGGTATTAAAAATGTTGTATCAAATTTTATTGGTCACATACACATGGTTAGCAGATGTTAATGTGAGTGTAGTGAAATGCTTGTGCTTCTAGTTCTGACAGTGCAGTAACATCTAACAAGTAATCTAACAATTTCACAACAACTACCTAATACACACATATGAAGGGGTGAATGAGAATATGTACATATAAGTATATGGATGAACGATGGCCGAGGGGCATAGGCAAGGTGCAATAGATGGTATAAAATACAGTATATACATATGAGTTGAGTAATGTAAGATATGTAAACATGTTGCGCCTTCTTCACCACATTGTCTGTGTGGGTGGACCATTTCAGTTTGTCTGTGATGTGTATGCTGAGGAACTTAAAACTTTCCACTTTCTCCACTGCTGTCCCTTCGATGTGGATAGGGGGTTGCTCCCTCTGCTGTTTCCTAAAGTCCACGATCATTTCCTTTGTTTAGTTGACGTTGAGTGAGAGGTTTTTTACCTGACACCACACTACTGTAACCCTCACCTCCTCCATGTAGGCCGTCTCATCGTTTTTGATAATCAAGCCCACTACTGCTGTGTCGTCTGCAAACTTGATGATTGAGTTGGAGGTGTGCATGGCCATGCAGTCGTGGATGAACAGGGAGTACAGGAGGGGGCTAAGGGGGTTAAGGATCAGCGAAGTGGATATGTTGTTTCCTTCACCCCCTGGGGGCGGCTCGTCAGAAAGTCCAGGACCCAATTGCACAGGGCGGTGTTGAGACCCAGGACCTCCAGCTTGACGATGAGCTTGGAGGTTTTTATGGTGTTGAATGCTGAGCTGTTGTCAATGAACAGCATTCTTACATAGGTATTACCCTTATCCAAATGGGGTAGGGCAGTGTGATGGCAATTGCATCGTCTGTGGACCTGTTTGGGCAGTATGCAAACTGAAGTGGGTCTAGGGTGGATGGTAAGGTGGAGGTGATATGATCCTTGACTAGTCTCTCAAAGTACTTCATGATGACAGAAGTGAGTGCTATGGGGCAGTAGTCATTTAGTTCAGTTATCATCACGTCAGCCACGAAGAAGGGGGGGGGGGGGGGGGGGGTGACACAGTCCTTGTTAGCGGGCCATGACGGTTGCACTGTATTATCCTCAAAGCGGGAAAAGAAGGTGTTTAGTTTGTCTGGAAGCGTGGTGTCGGCTTTTTACATTTTTTGTAGTCCGTGTTATCCTGCAGACCCTGCCACATACGTTTTGTGTCGAGCCTAAGAATTGTGACTCCACTTTGTCCCTGTACTGGCATTTCACTTGTTTGATTGCCTTGCGGAGGGAATAACTACACTGTTTATATTCAGCCATTTTCCCAGACCTCTTTCCATGGTTAAATGCGTTGATTCGCACTTTCAGTTTTGCGCGAATGCCGCCATCCATCCACGATTTCTGGTTAGGGGAGGGTTTAATAGTCACAGAGGGTACAACATCTCCAATCCATTTATTTAAACTCACTCACCGAGTCAGCGTATAAATCAATGTTGTTATTTGAGGCTGTCGTGTCTTTACTATCATTAACTGAAGACTTTTCGTTTTTATCAAAGATTCTCCGTAATTAGCATTTCGTGATGAACTAATCAGGCAAATGTAATTAACTAGGAAGTCGGGGCACCAAGGAAAATATTCAGATTACAAAGTTATAATTTTCCTAATATAACTTTTCAGATATTTTATTTCTGATCAATTAGTCTTCTGATTAATGACTTGATGGTTTATTTTTACCTCACGTTAGTCTCATTCCAAATGTCGTAAATTGTTGGTTATCTGCACGAACCCAGTCTTCACTATGCATCATCCATACATCAATTGTCTTAAATTATTTATTTATTAACTAACTAAACAATCACAGAAGTGCACACACAAACAAACAAAGTAAATATGGTTTCAAGAAATGATAGGAGAATGTGCCCTAGTGGGCTAAACCGGCATGGCGGCTTGTTAGATAAAAGGGGAAGTGGGGGTCGACTAAGAAGACATTACAGAGTTAATAATTATAACAATTGAAATACTAATCCTTTGCACATGAACATGAAGGGGCTTATATAGGGGGGTTATTGGGGGTGGGGGTTATTGGGGGTGGGGGTTTTTGGGGGAGGGGGTTATTGGGGATGGGGGGTTATTGGGGGTGGGGGTCATTGGGGGTGGGGGGTTATTGGTGGTGGGGGGTTATTGGGGGAGGGGGTTATTGGGGGAGGGGGTTATTGGGGGAGGGGGTTATATGGGGTGGGGGGTTATTGGGGGAGGGGATTATTGGGGGTGGGGGATTATTGGGGGTGGGGGTTATTGGGGGAGGGGGAATGGAATTATTTGTATTTACTATTATAATTAGAATTTTTCTTGGGGGTGGACTGTGGGAGGGGTCTTGGATGGTTGAGGGACAGATCTTGGGGAACTGTGGGGGGGGGGGGGGGGATCTTGGAGGATTCGGGTCCCTGTTTTTTGCCTTGTGGGATATCTGTCGACGTGCCCTTGAGCAGGGCGTATATCACTGGTTGCTTCTGTGTGTCGCTCTGAATGGGAGTCTGTTGGATGACTGGTGTGGTGTAGTTGTTGAGCGGCTTTACTGCAAGTACATTGTATGTTTTAGATATTCAATTTAAAAAATATATATATATTCATAATTATTTAGTTTTTTTAAACAATGTAAGAAATAATACTTAAAAAAATAAAATACTGCATAGTTTCCTAAGGACTCGAAGCGAGGCGACCATCTCTGCCGGTGCCTTCTTGTATTGTAGATATCTAGTGCTGTAATAACGTTATATGATGTACTGTTTTATATTTTGTTTTCTACGTAATGTAAGTGCCATAATGTGTTTGGACCCCAGGAAGAGTAGCTGCTGCCTTGGCAGGAACTAATGGGGATCCATAATAAACCCCAGGAAGAGTAGTTCATGCCTTGGCAGGAACTAATGGGGATCCCTAATTAATACAAATACAAAATGCTAATAATATTAGCCCTAAATACCCAGGTACTGCAGGATGGCTGGTGTTGTGTATGTTGACAGGGGGTGTGTTGTGTTTACAGCCTGGATGGCTGGTGTTGTGTATGTTGACAGGGGGTGTGTTGTGTTTACAGCCTGGATGGCTGGTGTTGTGTATGTTGACAGGGGGTGTGTTGTGTTTACAGCCTGGATGGCTGGTGTTGTGTATGTTGACAGGGTGTGTGTTGTGTTTACAGCCTGGATGGCTGGTGTTGTGTATGTTGACAGGGGGTGTGTTGTGTTTACAGCCTGGATGGCTGGTGTTGTGTATGTTGACAGGGGGTGTGTTGTGTTTACAGCCTGGATGGCTGGTGTTGTGTATGTTGACAGGGGGTGTGTTGTGTTTACAGCCTGGATGGCTGGTGTTGTGTATGTTGACAGGGTGTGTGTTGTGTTTACAGCCTGGATGGCTGGTGTTGTGTATGTTGACAGGGGGTGTGTTGTGTTTACAGCCTGGATGGCTGGTGTTGTGTATGTTGACAGGGGGTGTGTTGTGTTTACAGCCTGGATGGCTGGTGTTGTATATGTTGACAGGGGGTGTGTTGTGTTTACAGCCTGGATGGCTGGTGTTGTGTATGTTGACAGGGGGTGTGTTGTGTTTACAGCCTGGATGGCTGGTGTTGTGTATGTTGACAGGGGGTGTGTTGTGTTTACAGCCTGGATGGCTGGTGTTGTGTATGTTGACAGGGGATGTGTTGTGTTTACAGCCTGGATGGCTGGTGTTGTGTATGTTGACAGGGTATGTGTTGTGTTTACAGCCTGGATGGCTGGTGTTGTGTATGTTGCCAGGGGTGTGTTGTGTTTACAGCCTGGATGGCTGGTGTTGTATATGTTGACAGGGGGTGTGTTGTGTTTACAGCCTGGATGGCTGGTGTTGTGTATGTTGACAGGGGGTGTGTTGTGTTTACAGCCTGGATGGCTGGTGTTGTGTATGTTGACAGGGGGTGTGTTGTGTTTACAGCCTGGATGGCTGGTGTTGTGTATGTTGACAGGGGGTGTGTTGTGTTTACAGCCTGGATGGCTGGTGTTGTGTATGTTGACAGGGGTGTGTTGTGTTTACAGCCTGGATGGCTGGTGTTGTGTATGTTGACAGGGGGTGTGTTGTGTTTACAGCCTGGATGGCTGGTGTTGTATATGTTGACAGGGGGTGTGTTGTGTTTACAGCCTGGATGGCTGGTGTTGTGTATGTTGACAGGGGGTGTGTTGTGTTTACAGCCTGGATGGCTGGTGTTGTATATGTTGACAGGGGGTGTGTTGTGTTTACAGCCTGGATGGCTGGTGTTGTGTATGTTGACAGGGGGTGTGTTGTGTTTACAGCCTGGATGGCTGGTGTTGTGTATGTTGACAGGGGGTGTGTTGTGTTTACAGCCTGGATGGCTGGTGTTGTGTATGTTGACAGGGGATGTGTTGTGTTTACAGCCTGGATGGCTGGTGTTGTGTATGTTGACAGGGGATGTGTTGTGTTTACAGCCTGGATGGCTGGTGTTGTGTATGTTGCCAGGGGTGTGTTGTGTTTACAGCCTGGATGGCTGGTGTTGTATATGTTGACAGGGGGTGTGTTGTGTTTACAGCCTGGATGGCTGGTGTTGTGTATGTTGACAGGGGGTGTGTTGTGTTTACAGCCTGGATGGCTGGTGTTGTGTATGTTGACAGGGGGTGTGTTGTGTTTACAGCCTGGATGGCTGGTGTTGTGTATGTTGACAGGGGGTGTGTTGTGTTTACAGCCTGGATGGCTGGTGTTGTGTATGTTGACAGGGGTGTGTTGTGTTTACAGCCTGGATGGCTGGTGTTGTGTATGTTGACAGGGGTGTGTTGTGTTTACAGCCTGGATGGCTGGTGTTGTGTATGTTGCCAGGGGTGTGTTGTGTTTACAGCCTGGATGGCTGGTGTTGTGTATGTTGACAGGGGTGTGTTGTGTTTACAGCCTGGATGGCTGGTGTTGTGTATGTTGACAGGAGTGTGTTGTGTTTACAGCCTGGATGGCTGGTGTTCTGTGTGTTGACAGGGGTGTGTTGTGTTTACAGACTGTTTCATTATCTTCAATACGTGCCAGACTGAGCCGGAGTACAAGCAGATAAGACTGGCGTGTGGGCCAGTACTACAGCCAGCTATCACCACTCTACCACAACACACTCACACAACACACACACACACACACACACACACACACACACACACACATACACACACACACACACACACACACACACACACACACACACACACACACACACACACACACACACACACACACACACACACACACTACAGCCAGCTATCACCACTTAACCTCTACCACTGAATTTAAATAACACACTCCCTTCCATGCCAACTAGAACACCCATAGCTAGATGTCAGGAGTTGCACCCAACAGGTAGACCTAATAAAAAAAATAACTCAAATCAAATCACATGTTATTTGTCACATACACGTGGTTAGCAGATGTTAATGCGAGTGTAGCGAAATGCTTGTGCTTCTAATACATGAATGGGTGGTGGTGACACTCCCTTGTCTCTTTTGAAGTTGGCCAATTTATATATTTTATTTTATTTTTTGTATCTGTTTGGTTAATTGATCGTTAATTGATCTGGTGTCGAAGCTCTGTCGCTGGCATGCAATGCTGATTGATATTACCTCTGAGGGTGTCGGCTTTGTACTACGCTTGTTAGGTAAATGACTGCACCAATGGGTGGGACTGTTTTCGTTCAATCCTCTTGTGGAATTCTGCCCCAAGACTGAAGTCATAACAGTATGACAGAGTTGAGTCCTGCTAAAAAAAATAAAATAAAATAAAAAAGTCATCTGTGTCCTCAAAAAGATGGAAGCCTCTGGACCACATAGGGAGATAACACGTTCTTCATAGAGATAATGAGTTCAACTCTTTCTGTCGGGTTTTGACCTCAGTAATGTACTCTCTCTCTCTCTCTATTTACTTCCCTCCTGCTCTAACAGTCTATTCCAAGAATCAATCAATCTTTTTATTTTTTTGTAAAGGCCTTTTTATATCAACAGAGCAAGACGCGGCGAGTTTGTCATTCTTAGATGTAAACAGAAGTTCACTCAACAAGTGAACTGGCCCATGGTATGGTGAGAGGTCAACACAGAGCTGAGACCCAGAGACTGGGTCACGAGGCAGTGAAGGCTCTGCAACAATTCCAGTGGACAGTAGGAACAGCAGCTGATTCATACAATGACCCCTGGAGCTTAAACTGTCTCAGATTATTAGGTTTATCTCTTCAAGGACGAAAGAATGGTGAGGTCAGCATATCGGTAATCTCCCTTTTTCTATTTACAGAATCTACTCAGTACTTTATTTAACTAGGCAAGTCAGTTAAAGAACAAATTCCTTATTTACAATGACGGCCTACCCAGGGCCAAACCCTAACGACGCTGGACCAATTGTGCTCCGCCCTATGGGACTCCCGATCACGGCCGGATGTGAACCAGCCTGGATTTGAACCAGGGACTGTAGTGACGCCGCTTGCACTGAGATGCAGTGCCTTCGACAGTATCTGCTCAGTACTACTCTACTACTATTGACAGTATCTACTCAGTACTACTCTACTACTATAGACAGTATCTACTCAGTACTACTCTACTGATATAGACAGTATCTACTCAGTACTACTCTACTACTATAGACAGTATCTACTCAGTACTAAACTAATATAGACAGTATCTACTCAGTACTACTCTACTACTATAGACAGTATCTACTCAGTACTACTCTACTACTATAGACAGTATCTACTCAGTACTACTCTACTACTATTGACAGTATCTACTCATGACATTACCATTGACATCCTTCATGGCCTAACAAGCCCAGAGTGGCTGCTACACAACATGGACAGTTAGTGTAGGAACATCTGTATGAGTAGGTCTCTTCATGAGTAGATATCTGCATGAGTAGATATCTGTATGAGAGGACCTCTGTATGAGCCTGGCTGGTGATGTGGCCCCACTGACAGAGCCTGGCTGGTGATGTGGTGAAGAGGTCCACAGCGACAGCTGTCCCCCACTGAGAGTGACTCCGTTTGGGTCGTTGAGAGAGCATGTACAGATGGCTCCTGATGATACTCTGAACCAGACATACAGAGAGAGAACAGGGGAACACCTCACACACACACACACACACACACACACACACACACACACACACACACCACCCATATAACAAGGACACTACACTGTTGCCAGACATCTCCTGGCGGAGCACCAACATCCATTAACACAGTCACAACAATGCTGTAACTCAACAAGTTCATTAAAACACCATTACTGTATCTTGACTACAGCTCAGTGTTCAACACCATAGTACCCTTAAAGCTCATCACTAAGCTAAGGAACCTGGGACTAAACACCTCCCTCTGCAACTGGATCCTGGTCTTCCTGACAGGGCGCCCCCAGGTGGTGAGGGTAGGTAGCAACACATATGCCACGCTGATCCTCAACAGTGGGGCTCCCCAGGGGTGCGTGCTCAGTCCCCTCCTTTACTCCCTGTTCACCCACGACTGCATGGCCAGGCACGACTCCAACACCATCATTAAGTTTGCAGACAACACAACAGTGGTAGGCCTGATCAATGACGAGACAGCCTATAGGGAGGAGGTCAGAGACCTGTCCGGGTGGTGCCAGAATAACAACCTATCCCTCAATGTAACCAAGACTAAGGAGATGATTGTGGACTACAGGAAAAGGAGCACCGAGCACATACCCATTCTCATCGACGGGGCTGTAGTGTAGCAGGTTGAGAGCTTCACATTCCTTGGTGTCCACATCAACAACAAACCAGAATGGTCCAAACACACCAAGAGAGTTGTGAAGAGGGCACGGCAAAACCTATTCCCCCTCAGGAAACTAAAAAGATTTGGCATGGGTCCTGAGATCCTCAAAAGGTTCTACAGCTGCAACATCGAGAGCATGCTGACCGGTTGCATCACTGCCTGGTATGGCAACTGCTCGGCCTGCGACCACAAGGCACTACAGAGGGTAGTGCGTACGGCCCAGAACATCACTGCCTGCCATCCAGGACCTCTACACCAGGTGGTGTCAGAGGAAGGCCCAGAAAATTGTAAAAGACCCCAGCCACCCCAGTCATAGACTGTTCTCTCTACTAACGCATGGCAAGCCGTACCAGAGTGCCAAGTCTAGGACAAAAAGGTTTCTCAACAGTTCTTACCCCCAAGCCATAAGACTCCTGAACAGGTAACCAAATGGTTACCCGGACAATTTGCATTGCACACAAGTTCCCCAAGACAGTTCTTGTTCCAAATGCCACATTTTTATCTAGCCATCTGTGATTGCCCTGCAGGTATAGGGAGGTGCCAGGTAGTAGGCTGAGTATTCTGTCTGCAGACTGGTGTCCTCGTCACAACTACCCCCTGCCTCCATCTTTCACCATCCCATTGCAATCCAGACCGCTGCATATGGCCGTCCTGCAGCATTTAACGACCACACCCCTTCCTCATATCCAACTACAAATCATGTGTTTTAGCATTCATCCAATGAATGATTAAAGCACCGGCTGGCATAAACAAGTATCATCGTTTCTACAGGAAATGTGGTCAACTCTACGGAGGGAGGAAGGACCAGTTGACCACAGTGGCTTTGGCCAGAAGGTTTTGACCCCTGTTCTGCAATAGTCCTATCAACCCGACACACCCACCCTATCATAAATACATCGACAACAGAGTGTTCCATTGGCAAACAACACACACACACACACACACACACACACACACACATTTCCGTATCATCACAAGAGATTAACATCCAGAGCCTTCAGAAAGTATTCACACCCCTTGACTTTTTCCACATTTTGTTGTGCTACAGCCTGGATTTAAAATGGATTACATTTAGTTGTTGTCACTGGTCTATGCAAAATATCTTTAATAATAAAATCTTTAATAAAATAATCATATTGTCAACGTGGAATTATGTATTTCTACATGTTATTCAAATTAATAAAAAAATCTAAAGTTGAAATGTCTTGAGTCAATAAAGTATTTAACCCCTTTGTTATGGCAAGACTAAATAAGTTCAGGAGTAAATCTTTAAATGAACAAGTCACGTGATGCGTTGCGTGGATTTGAAAATCTATGGCAACGCCTAAAAACTGGTTGTCTAGCAGTGGTAAACAACCAATTTGACAGAGCTAGAAGAATTTTAGAAAATAATAATGGGCAAATATTACACAATCCAGGTGTGGAAATCTCTTAGAGACGCAGAAAGACACACCGCTGTAATCGCTGCCGCAGGTGCTTCTACAAGGTATTGACTCGGGGGGTGTGAGTACTTATGTAAATGAGATATTTCTGTATTTAATTTTCAATACATTTGCAAACATTTCTAGAAACGTGTTTTCACTTTGTCATTATGGGGTATTATGTGTAAATGGATGAGAGAAAAACAATAATTTAATCAATTCTAGAATAAGGCTGTAACGTAACACAATGTGGACTAAGTCAATGGGTCTGAATACTTTCTGAATGCTCTGTATGTGGAAGTCAAAGGGGGGCGTCTCCGTTGATAACGACACTCGTTGTCGACATAATGTCTTCCTCCCGGTCCTAGCTCAGATATTTCTCAGGAGGCCTTCACATTTTACTGCTCAGAAACGAAACATGCCACTTGTAATCTGTACCTTTCAAAGTGTGTATAGACAGTACTGTTAGTCCTAACAAAGTGTGTACAGACAGTACT
This sequence comes from Oncorhynchus mykiss, assembly GCF_057628025.1. NCBI lineage: Eukaryota > Metazoa > Chordata > Actinopteri > Salmoniformes > Salmonidae > Oncorhynchus > Oncorhynchus mykiss. The sequence continues at coordinate 36,679,227 of NC_143035.1, read as the reverse complement.
GTTAGTCCTAACAAAGTGTGTACAGACAGTACTGTTAGTCCTAACAAAGCGTGTACAGACAGCACTGTTAGTCCTAACAAAGTGTGTATAGACAGTACTGTTAGTCCTAACAAAGTGTGTACAGACAGTACTGTTAGTCCTAACAAAGTGTGTATAGACAGTACTGTTAGTCCTAACAAAGTGTGTACAGACAGCACTGTTAGTCCTAACAAAGTGTGTATAGACAGTACTGTTAGTCCTAACAAAGCGTGTACAGACAGCACTGTTAGTCCTAACAAAGTGTGTATAGACAGTACTGTTAGTCCTAACAAAGTGTGTACAGACAGTACTGTTAGTCCTAACAAAGTGTGTATAGACAGTACTGTTAGTCCTAACAAAGTGTGTACAGACAGCACTGTTAGTCCTAACAAAGTGTGTATAGACAGTACTGTTAGTCCTAACAAAGTGTGTATAGACAGTACTGTTAGTCCTAACAAAGTGTGTATAGACAGTACTGTTAGTCCTAACAGTGTGTACAGACAGTACTGTTAGTCCTAACAAAGTGTGTACAGACAGTACTGTTAGTCCTAACAAAGTGTGTACAGACAGTACTGTTAGTCCTAACAAAGTGTGTACAGACAGTACTGTTAGTCCTAACAAAGTGTGTATAGACAGTACTGTTAGTCCTAACAAAGTGTGTATAGACAGTACTGTTAGTCCTAACAAAGTGTGTATAGACAGTACTGTTAGTCCTAACAGTGTGTACAGACAGTACTGTTAGTCCTAACAAAGTGTGTATAGACAGTACTGTTAGTCCTAACAAAGTGTGTATAGACAGTACTGTTAGTCCTAACAAAGTGTGTATAGACAGTACTGTTAGTCCTAACAAAGTGTGTATAGACAGTACTGTTAGTCCTAACAAAGTGTGTATAGACAGTACTGTTAGTCCTAACAAAGTGTGTATAGACAGTACTGTTAGTCCTACCAGTGTGTACAGACAGTACTGTTAGTCCTAACAGTGTGTACAGACAGTACTGTTAGTCCTAACAAAGTGTGTGCAGACAGTACTGTTAGTCCTAACAAAGTGTGTATAGACAGTACTGTTAGTCCTAACAAAGTGTGTATAGACAGTACTGTTAGTCCTAACAAAGTGTGTATAGACAGTACTGTTAGTCCTAACAAAGTGTGTATAGACAGTACTGTTAGTCCTAACAAAGTGTGTATAGACAGTACTGTTAGTCCTAACAAAGTGTGTATAGACAGTACTGTTAGTCCTAACAGTGTGTACAGACAGTACTGTTAGTCCTAACAGTGTGTACAGACAGTACTGTTAGTCCTAACAAAGTGTGTATAGACAGTACTGTTAGTCCTAACAAAGTGTGTATAGACAGTACTGTTAGTCCTAACAAAGTGTGTATAGACAGTACTGTTAGTCCTAACAAAGTGTGTATAGACAGTACTGTTAGTCCTAACAGTGTGTACAGACAGCACTGTTAGTCCTAACAAAGTGTGTACAGACAGCACTGTTAGTCCTAACAAAGTGTGTACAGACAGTACTGTTAGTCCTAACAAAGTGTGTACAGACAGTACTGTTAGTCCTAACAAAGTATGTACAGACAGTACTGTTAGTCCTAACAAAGTGTGTACAGACAGTACTGTTAGTCCTAACAAAGTGTGTACAGACAGTACTGTTAGTCCTAACAAAGTGTGTACAGACAGTACTGTTAGTCCTAACAAAGTGTGTACAGACAGTACTGTTAGTCCTAACAGTGTGTACAGACAGCACTGTTAGTCCTAACAAAGTGTGTACAGACAGCACTGTTAGTCCTAACAAAGTGTGTACAGACAGTACTGTTAGTCCTAACAAAGTGTGTACAGACAGTACTATTAGTCCTAACAAAGTGTGTACAGACAGCACTGTTAGTCCTAACAAAGTGTGTACAGACAGTACTGTTAGTCCTAACAAAGTGTGTACAGACAGTACTGTTAGTCCTAACAAAGTGTGTACAGACAGTACTGTTAGTCCTAACAAAGTGTGTACAGACAGTACTGTTAGTCCTAACAGTGTGTACAGACAGCACTGTTAAACCGTTCATAAATCAGAAGTACAGCAATGATGGCTGCTGAATCTATGGAAGAGTTTTAATGGAAAACTGTTACCTCTAATTTGAACTGAGTTTAAGTCATCCCAAGGGTTGGTTTGTGCTGGCCAAAGGGAGATGCGGAACTGGCAGTAAGCAGTTGCATGCCAACTATAATCCCAACTAACACGTCAGCATGTTTCCAAACAAACCTGTGGTTTACATTTACAATTTGGCAATGATGAGAGAGGAGTATATTTAGATTTTAATAAGCCTTCTGCAATCCACCCAAACTAATTCAAAACTCGTCCAATATCACAAGCTGCCTAGTGAGGTTTGTGATGCGTTGTGTTTACTGTGACCTCTAGAGGATTTGTTATGCGTTGTGTTTACTGTGACCTCTAGAGGGTTTGTGATGCGTTGTGTTTACAGTGACCTCTAGAGGATTTGTGATGCGTTGTGTTTACAGTGACCTCTAGAGGGTTTGTGATGCGTTGTGTTTACAGTGACCTCTAGAGGGTTTGTGATGCGTTGTGTTTACTGTGACCTCTAGAGGGTTTGTGATGCGTTGTGTTTACAGTGACCTCTAGAGGGTTTGTGATGCGTTGTGTTTACTGTGACCTCTAGAGGGTTTGTGATGCGTTGTGTTTACAGTGACCTCTAGAGGGTTTGTGATGCGTTGTGTTTACTGTGACCTCTAGAGGGTTTGTGATGCGTTGTGTTTACAGTGACCTCTAGAGGTTTGTGATGCGTTGTGTTTACAGTGACCTCTAGAGGTTTTGTGATGCGTTGTGTTTACAGTGACCTCTAGAGGTTTTGTGATGCGTTGTGTTTACAGTAACCTCTAGAGGTTTGTGATGCGTTGTGTTTACAGTGACCTCTAGAGGTTTTGTGCTGCGTTGTGTTTACAGTGACCTCTAGAGGTCTTGTGATGCGTTGTGTTTACAGTGACCTCTAGAGATTTTGTGATGCGTTGTGTTTACAGTGACCTCTAGAGATTTTGTGATGCGTTGTGTTTACAGTGACCTCTAGAGGTTTGTGATGCGTTGTGTTTACAGTGACCTCTAGAGGGTTGTGATGCGTTGTGTTTACAGTGACCTCTAGAGGTTTGTGATGCGTTGTGTTTACAGTGACCTCTAGAGGTTTTGTGATGCGTTGTGTTTACAGTGACCTCTAGAGGTTTGTGATGCTTTGTGTTTACAGTGACCTCTAGAGGTTTTGTGATGCGTTGTGTTTACAGTGACCTCTAGAGGGTTTGTGATGCGTTGTGTTTACTGTGACCTCTAGAGGATTTGTGATGCGTTGTGTTTACAGTGACCTCTAGAGGTTTGTGATGCGTTGTGTTTACAGTGACCTCTAGAGGTTTTGTGATGCGTTGTGTTTACTGTGACCTCTAGAGGGTTTGTGATGCGTTGTGTTTACAGTGACCTCTAGAGGTTTTGTGCTGCGTTGTGTTTACAGTGACCTCTAGAGGTTTGTGATGCTTTGTGTTTACAGTGACCTCTAGAGGTTTTGTGATGCGTTGTGTTTACTGTGACCTCTAGAGGGTTTGTGATGCGTTGTGTTTACAGTGACCTCTAGAGGTCTTGTGATGCGTTGTGTTTACAGTGACCTCTAGAGGTTTTGTGCTGCGTTGTGTTTACAGTGACCTCTAGAGGTTTTGTGATGCGTTGTGTTTACAGTGACCTCTAGAGGTTTTGTGCTGCGTTGTGTTTACAGTGACCTCTAGAGGTTTGTGATGCGTTGTGTTTACAGTGACCTCTAGAGGTTTTGTGCTGCGTTGTGTTTACAGTGACCTCTAGAGGTTTTGTGATGCGTTGTGTTTACAGTGACCTCTAGAGGTTTGTGATGCGTTGTGTTTACAGTGACCTCTAGAGGTTTTGTGCTGCGTTGTGTTTACAGTGACCTCTAGAGGTCTTGTGATGCGTTGTGTTTACAGTGACCTCTAGAGGGTTTGTGATGCGTTGTGTTTACAGTGACCTCTAGAGGGTTTGTGATGCGTTGTGTTTACAGTGACCTCTAGAGGTTTTGTGATGCGTTGTGTTTACAGTGACCTCTAGAGGTTTTGTGATGCGTTGTGTTTACAGTGACCTCTAGAGATTTGTGTTGTTTTTTCCCTGTTTTTCTGAAGGGCTTACTGGTGTTCTACCATGCCGTCCCCAGAAGAGGGGTGCGTCACGCAGTGCCAGGCTTTTTCCCCCACCATACTCAACTTGAGTGGGTTGAGTCACTGACGTGAACTTCCTGTTCAGTTTTGCCGGACAGGAAGCCCATTTCATGGGCTATACTTAGTCTTGTCTCAGGGTAGTACGTTGGTGGTCTGTTGATATACATTTAGTTGTGTGGGTGCTGTGCTTTGACAAAGTGAGTGGGGTTATATCCTGCCTGGTTGGCCCGGTCCAGGGGTATCGTCAGACCACGGTGTGGTCCCCCAGGTGTCCCAGGTTGAGGTGTCCCCCAACCCCTCCCGTCTCAGACTCCAGTATCTATGCTGCAATAGTCTATGTGCCGGAAGGCTAGGGTCAGTCTGTTATATCTGGTGTAATTCTCCTATCTTATCTGTCATCCTGTGTGAACTTAAGTTTCCCATCTCTCTCTCTCTCTTCCATCCCGGAGGACCTGAGCCCTAGGACCATGCCTCAGGACTACCTGGCCTGATGACTCTTGGCTTTTCATGTCCCTAGTCCACCTGGTCGTGCTGCTGATCCAGTTTCTGCTGTTTCGCCTGTGGCTATGGAACCCTGACCTGTACACCAGACGTGCTGCCTTGTACTGGATCTGCTGTCTCAGTTTCTAACTCTCTTTCTCTCCCTCCCTCTCTCTCCTTCTCTACCGCACCTGCTGTCTCAGTCTCTAACTCTCTTTCTCTCCCTCCCTCTCTCTCCTTCTCTACCGCACCTGTTGTCTCGACTTCTGAACGCTCGGCTATGAAAAGCCAACTGACATTTACTCCTGAGGTGCTGACCTGTTGCACCCTCTACAACCACTGTGATTATTATTTGACCCTGCTGGTCATCCATTAACATTTGAACATCTTGACCTGGTTCTGTTATAATCTCCACCCGGCACAGCCAGAAGAGGACTGGCCACTCCTCAGAGCCTGGCTATTCTCTAGGTTCCTTTCAAGGTTCCTCCTCTTTCTAGGGAGTTGTTCCTAGCCACCGTGCTTCTACATGTGAATTGCTTGCTCTCTGGTGTTTTAGGCTGGTTTCTGTACAAGCTCTTTGTGACAACTGATGATGAAAAAAAGGACTTCATAAATACACTAATAAATAATAATAATAATTAATTCATAATTGTGTGTCTTCTGTCTTTTGCCTGAGTCCTTTGAAAAGTTATTATTATGCATTGGAGAGGGAAATGCATAACTATATCTTTATGTGTAGAAATGAGGTGTAATGAAAACTAGTTGACTTGTCGTTCAGCTCTCAAATCATAAACATTCTTAGCACGTCAGTTTTTTCATTAGGTTGATGATATTATTGTGGTCATTTGTGGTTATCACAGGGATATCACCAATACATTCCTAGTAAATAAACATTGAAAAATGACATCATCAGGAAGTGGAACAGAAAGATGGAATGGAGGGTAACGATGACGTAACAACTTTGAGTACAAGTGAGTAGGAGGGTGTAACGAAATGCTTCTGTTCTTAGCTCCAACAGTAGCTGTAACGGTTCTCTTGGGGTGAAGTAGAGGCGGACCAAAACGCTGCGTAATTATATTGATTCATGTTTAATAAAAACAGATAAACACGAACACTACAAAACAATAAACGTGGAAAACCAAAAACAGCCCTGTCTGGTGCAAAACACAGAGACAGGAACAATCACCCACCAACACACAGTGAAACCCAGGCTACCTAAGTATGATTCTCAATCAGAGACAACTAATGACACCTGCCTCTGATTGAGAACCATACTAGGCCGAAACATAGAAATATCCAAAACCTAGAAAAACAAACATAGACTGCCCACCCAACTCACGCCCTGACCATACTAAATAAATACAAAACAAAGGAAATAAAGGCCAGAACGTGACAGTAGCAGTAATATTGTTTTTTGTTAGATAGATACCACTGCACAGTTGGTGCTAGGAACACAAGCAGTTTGCCACATCACATCTGCTAAATATGTGTCTGCGACCAATACAACTGGATTTGATATCCCTTCAGTACTGACAATGTATTTAGTTATTACCTGTCCTGTACGCAGTGACAGTATTGAACTTAGTCATTGTACCTTTCCATAACCCAGGTAAGATTACTGCTCTAAGCACAATATAACAACGAGTAATCACATTAATTATTACACTGTGCAGTACTTACAAAAATAATTACACTGTAATGTTTAGTGAGAAAATTTGAAATATAGAGATATTTTTGAGGTGTTTTAATGTATCAGAAACAGGATGAATAAAAAAGTGGAGGTGTAAATGAGGATGAGAGTTAGAGAGAGGTGAAGTACAGTACCTGTGGAAGAACAGCAGGATGGACAGCGTGGTCTGGTCGATGTTGCTGTTGCAGATGCCCTCGTTGAGCAGGTAACAGGGGTCTCTGACCACAGACTCCAGAGAGTCCAGCCTCATCATGCTGTTCAGCTTGTCTGTGTTCACGTTCTGGTTCTGGAACGTCAGCTGCTCACGGAACTGGCGGAAGTGGCTGAGCGACGTGGGGCTGCCCATCAGAGGGGTGCTTTGGCCTCTGCCTTGGCCCCCACCTCTAGCTGGGTCGTCACAGTTGGCCAGGTCCAGGCAGCAGGAGCAGCAGTCCAGACCGATGGGAGAGAGACACTCCTCTCCATCTGACATGATGACAGCAGATCAGTCAAACCCGGTCAGCAGAGCACCTTGAGGGACTGGAGAGATGAGCTCCACAGCAGGAGAGAGAGAGGTAGAAAGAGAGAAAGGGAAAGTGAAAGACCTCTCTTCTTCTTCTCAGGCTTGTAGTTGTTGTTGTGTGTTCCTCAGTGTATGCAGAGGGAACGATTTTCTCCCTCCAGGTGTTCTGGATCAGGGTGTTGGGAAGTCAAGTGTCCCCTGCTTCCTCCTCTCCCTGAGAGTAGACAGTCAGTCGTGTCTCCCTGAGTCTCCCTCTCGTCACGTTAATAAGGCTATGTTAGCTTTGGTTGTGAGACACTCGCTGGCTTCTGTGTCTGTGGGGGAGAGAGAGCTAGCCAATGCTGTGCTGTCTGCGTCTGTGTCGAACACACACATCCTGATTCAGCGGGAATGTGTTTCAAAGCTGCTTATCACTTTTTTTCTCTGCCCAGCACTTTTTCCTCCCCCAACGTGCTTAGAGACTGAGGGAGGGAGGGAGGGAGGTAGGGAGAGAGGGAGGGAGGGAGGGAGAGAGAGAGGAAGGGAGGGAGAGAGGGATGGAGGGATGGATGGAGGTTAGCCGGGAGGGAGGGAGAGAGGGAGAGAGGGAGGGAGGTTAGCCGGGAGGGAGGTGGGGGAAACCCTTGTGATTGGTAAACGACTGGCCCTCCTCCTTCTCCTCTCTCACATTCCCGCTGAATCAGGATGTGTGTGTTCGACACAGACGCAGACAGCACAATTAGGGGAAGGAAAGATGCAATGCATGTGCTTGGTGATGCTCACTGTTCTAGAGAGAGAGAGAGAGAGAGAGAGAGAGAGAGAGAGAGAGAGAGAGAGAGAGAGATGCAGAGAGAGACAGAGACAGAGGAAAAGAGAAAGAAAGAAAGAAAGAAAGAAAGAAAGAAAGAAAGAAAGAATGAAAGAAAGAAAGAAAGAAAGAAAGAAAGAAAGAAAGAAAGAAAGAAAGAAAGAAAGAAAGAAAAAGGGAGAGGGAGACCCAGAGAGAGAGACAGGGAGAGCATGAACACATATGGAGCTGCTGCTCCCTGTTAAAGGGAACTGTTTCCACTCCCTCCATGACACAATTATACCTCGTGCTCTGTCTGAAACATACTGTAGGCTCCCTCTCTTTGGGCTGAGTGCTCTGTCTGAAGCATACTGTAGTCTCCCTCTCTTTGGGCTGAGTGCTCTGTCTGAAGCACACTGTAGGCTAGGTCTCTATAATGTGCTCTCTCTGGAGCATACTGTAGACTAGCTCTCTTTGGGCTGAGTGCTCTGTCTGAAGCATACTGTAGGCAAGCTCTCTTTAGGCTGAGTGCTCTGTCTGAAGCATACTGTAGGCTAGCTCTCTTTGGGCTGAGTGCTCTGTCTGAAGCATACTGTAGGCTAGCTCTCTTTGGGCTGAGTGCTCTGTCTGAAGCATACTGTAGGCTCCCTCTCTTTGGGCTGAGTGCTCTGTCTGAAGCATACTGTAGGCTAGCTCTCTTTGGGCTGAGTGCTCTGTCTGAAGCATACTGTAGGCTACCTCTCTTTGGGCTGAGTGCTCTGTCTGAAGCATACTGTAGGCTAGCTCTCTTTGGGCTGAGTGCTCTGTCTGAAGCATACTGTAGGCTATCTCTCTTTGGGTTGAGTGCTCTGTCTGAAGCATACTGTCGGCTAGCTCTCTTTGGGCTGAGTGCTCTGTCTGAAGCATAATGTAGGCTCCCTCTCTTTGGGCTGAGTGCTCTGTCTGAAGTATACTGTAGGCTAGGTCTCTAGGCTGTGTGCTCTCTCTGAAGCATACTGTGGGCTAGCTCTCTTTAGGCTGAGTGCTCTTTTTGAAGCATACTGTAGGCTAGCTCTCTTTGGGCTGAGTGCTCTGTCTGAAGCATACTGTAAGCTAGCTCTCTTTGGGCTGAGTGCTCTGTCTGAAGCATACTGTAGGCTACCTCTCTTTGGGCTGAGTGCTCTGTCTGAAGCCTACTGTTGGCTAGCTCTCTTTGGGCTGAGTGCTCTGTCTGAAGCATACTGTAGGCTACCTCTCTTTGGGCTGAGTGCTCTGTCTGAAGCATACTGTAGGCTACCTCTCTTTGGGCTGAGTGCTCTGTCTGAAGCATACTGTAGGCTAGCTCTCTTTGGGCTGAGTGCTCTGTCTGAAGCATACTGTAGGCTACCTCTCTTTGGGCTGAGTGCTCTGTCTGTAGCATACTGTAGGCTAACTCTCTTTGGGCTGCATTTACAGCATTGTTGTCAAAATGGATGTCATTATTTAAACACATCTTTAACTAGGAAGAGCAGCGATGTTCCTGGTGTATTAATGAGTTGGACAACAGTAAAGGCACACAGATCTAAATGGAGGCTCGGGCCAATGTACATGAATGTGGCATATTGTTGATTTTCACAGTCAGTGGACACAAACAGAGATGCATGCTTGAAAATGTTTAAAGTCTTTCCATTTCAAGTGTGTACACGTCAAGATGGTAAACGTCCATATTTGTCCCCAGTTTGTCCCCAGTTTGTCCCCAGTTTGTCCCCAGTTTGTCCCCAGTTTGTTAATTGTTCTAAGTGAATTTTAAGATCTGGCCCAGAACCTTTGTTAAGTAAGAAAGAACACTGACAGAGTCAGGGTGGTTCTTTTCTCAAGTAAGACGTTCTCAAGCTAGAAAACATTATTTCATTACATTTGCACAATTTGAATTGAACTGAAACGGGTTTCATGCAGGCCATGGCTGTGAGCCTGCAACACTGTAAAAATCTAATTTGAATTTTAATTGAACTAAGTTAGGTGAATTTATCAATCCTGGGCCTGATTAAGATATATGAACCTATCGATCGCAAGTGTGATTAAGTTGGGGGAACTTATCTATCCTGGGCCTGATTAAGATATATGAACCTATCGATCGCAAGTGTGATTAAGTTGGGGGAACTTATCTATCCTGGGCCTGATTAAGATATATGAACCTATCGATCTCAAGTGTGATTAAGTTGGGGGAACTTATCTATCCAGGCCTGATTAAGATAAGACAACTTTGCAGTGCAGACAGAATATAATGCTAAGAAGACATCATGACTCATTGAAGGCAGGCGTCAATATAAATGTTTCATTGCATTGTGCTCAGTGGAATCAGTTAAGCAGAGAAAATGACTGTCTGTTGTTTTACTGAGTGTCTGAGGATGTCCTCTGGCAGTGGAGCCCTTGCATGCCTCGCATATAGGGAATAGGATGGCACCCTATTCCCTATATAGTGTACTACTTTTGACCAGAGTACTATGGCACACTATTCCCTATATAGTGTACTACTTTTGACCAGAGTCCTATGGCACCCTATTCCCTATATAGTGTACTACTTTTGACCAGAGTCCTATGGCACCCTATTCCCTATATAGTGTACTACTTTTGACCAGAGTCCTATGGCACCCTATTCCCTATATAGTGCACTACTTTCGACCAGAGCCCAATAGCATGCCATTTGGGGACTTACACTTTCCTGGTATGGGGAAATCAGGTAGAAGCTGTGGATGAAGTGAAATGAAAGAAACACTGCCCTCTGTTGGTGCTGATAAAATACAGCACTTCTGTGATGATGTGTTTTACATGTTTTTATTTATTTAACCTTTATATTTAACTAGGCAAGTCAGTTAAAAACAAATGATGATGAAGAGACTTAGCCTGACACCAAAATTGTCCATTGCTCTGTCGTTCGCTGCGTACTTCAGTCTGAGACGACCATCGTATGAAGTCGAGGGGCGTTGTCCAAAACAAAATCATCGTCTCTAACCAATCAGAGTATCAAAGCCATTTACTCATTTTAAAACCGCTGCTTTATCCACCTGTGTTCGTTCTGGCTCTGGGGAAAAATCCATCGGTTTTCTGGACCAATCAGACAGCCCCAAATGTGTTTGTATTTGGTGACGGGTTGGGCAGGTACTCAGATTCAGACTCATGGAGGAGGATAAACTAATGTCTGTTGCCATGGCGTACAGTGGCGTAGCGTAGTTTCGCAGGGCCCAGCCGCGACGTCCGAGCATGGGGCCCGAGAGACAAATGTGCAGTTTTAAAGCTAATTTTACGCTACTTTACATTTTGCCCCGAGGCTGAGAGAAGATTTAGCTGTTTCAGAGCTCAGGGATTCTTGAAAGAAAGGGACAATGTAAAATATTTGTCTTAATTAATATACATATTAACAATTATATATTTTGATCAACAAAAAGGAACAACCTCCTATATATATTGTTTTCTTCACAAAATGCTACTAACTGGATTCATTTCAAGTCCGTCAGAGACCATAAAAGGCATTTTATTTTTATAGTTATTGTCCAACAAGCGTTTAAAGGCTTTTGATTGTTTAAATCTAACATTAGATTATTTAAATATGTGGTACAAATCTCCAAACATATTTTTGTTTTGTTTTGTAGCGCTATTGAATGTTCAAGGGCTATTTCCGTTAGCATTTTGGTACATTTTTCTAGATTTACAACATAAAACAACGTTATTAAAGCAGAAATTATCCCTTAGGTCTTAACACAGAAAATGATTTCATTGTTTAAGCATATGTTGCAGAACAGAGATTACAAATATATATTTTTCAGAATATTTACAACAACAACAAAAACGATCCTAAGGGCCATCAGTGACAGACTTGACAACAGATACTCAAAACATATCTTGCCTGTGTTTCTGCCAACGTTAGCAGTCCACACCTAGAGGAGGTTGTCTGCTGCTGTGTGTATTTAGAGGAGATACTCTGGCATGGCCCTCTAATGGAACAGTGTGAAGTATCCACAACCACACATTATTGTCTTAGACCCTCTGGTGCACTGGAGCCAGACTGTGTGTGTGTGTGTGTGTGTGTGTGTGTGTGTGTGTGTGTGTGTGTGTGTGTGTGTGTGTGTGTGTGTGTGTGTGTGTGTGTGTGTGTGTGTGTGTGTGTGTGTGTGTTCATACTGCCTGCTGTAATAAGGGCTGCCTTTGTTCCACACAGTTCCTGCTGATCTCTAGGGTCACCATCCAACAACAGAGAGAAGCTGCTAAGAATGTACACCATTACCTGTCACATAACATTACCCCTCACACTGAGGTGACAGGACCATAACATTACCCCTCACACTGAGGTGACTAGGACTATAACATTACCCCACATACTGAGATGACAGGACCATAACATTACCCCTCATACTGAGGTGACTAGGACTATAACATTACCCCTCATACTGAGGTGACTAGGACTATAACATTACCCCGCATACTGAGATGACAGGACCATAACATTACCCCTCATACTGAGATGACAGGACCATAACATTACCCCTCATACTGAGGTGACTAGGACCATAACATTACCCCTCACACTGAGGTGACAGGACGGTAACATTACCCCGCATCCTGAGGTGACTAGGACCATAACATTACCCCTCATACTGAGGTGACAGGACGGTAACATTACCCCTCACACTGAGGTGACAGGACCATAACATTACCCCTCACACTGAGGTGACAGGACTATAACATTACCCCTTACACTGAGGTGACTAGGACCATAACAGTACCCCTTACACTGAGGAAACAGGACCATAACATTACCCCTCATACTGACATGACAGGACCATAACATTACCCCTCATACTGAGGTGACAGAACCATAACATTACCCCTCACACTGAGGTGACTAGGACCACAACATTACCCCTCACACTGAGGAAACAGGACCATAACATAACCCTCATACTGAGGAAACAGGACCATAACATTACCCCTCATACTGAGGTGACTAGGACGATAACATTACCCCTCATACTGAGGAAACAGGACCATAACATTACCCCGCATACTGAGATGACAGGACGATAACATTACCCCTCACACTGAGGTGACAGGACGGTAACATTACCCCTCATACTGAGGTGACTAGGACGATAACGTTACCCCTCATAATGAGGTGACAGGACCATAACAGAACTGTTTAATGCTTTGACCCAGTTATGAAGGCTCAGCCAAAGTCCAGAGTGTACAAAACGCCTTTCCATGACATAGGCTGACAAGGGTAATCTGGGTGAAACCTATTATCCCTTATTGATGCCACTTGTTAAATCCACTTTAATCAGTGTAGATGAAGAGGAGGAGACAAGTTAAAGAAGGATTTTAAGCCTTGAGACAATTAGAGACATGGATTGTAAATATGTGCCATTCAGAGGGTTAATGGGCAAGACAAGCCTTGGAACAGGGTATGATGGTAGGTGCCTTTGAACAGGGTATGGTGGTAGGTGCCTTTGAACAGGGTATGGTGGTAGGTGCCTTTGAACAGGGTACGGTGGTAGGTGCCTTTGAACAGGGTATGATGGTAGGTGCCTTTGAACAGGGTATGGTGGTAGGTGCCTTTGAACAGGGTATGGTGGTAGGTGCCTTTGAACAGGGTATGGTGGTAGGTGCCTTTGAACAGGGTATGATGGTAGGTGCCTTTGAACAGGGTATGGTGGTAGGTGCCTTTGAACAGGGTATGGTGGTAGGTGCCTTTGAACAGGGTACGGTGGTAGGTGCCTTTGAACAGGGTATGGTGGTAGGTGCCTTGGAACAGGGTATGATGGTAGGTGCCTTTGAACAGGGTATGGTGGTAGGTGCCTTTGAACAGGGTATGGTGGTAGGTGCCTTTGAACAGGGTACGGTGGTAGGTGCAAGGTGAACCGGTTTGAGTTTGTTAAGACCTGCAATGCTGCTGGGTTTTTCACGCCCAACAGTTTCCTCATCACAGATAGACTACCCTGTCTGTCTGTGTGGTTGTCTCTCTCACCTCACATCATCACAGATAGACTACCCTGTCTGTCTGTGTGGTAGTCTCTGTCACCCCACATCATCCCAGATTGACTACCCTGTCTGTCTGTGTGGTAGTCTCTGTCACCCCACATCATCCCAGATTGACTACCCTGTCTGTCTGTGGGGTAGTCTCTCTCACATCATCACAGATAGACTACCCTGTCTGTCTGTGTGGTAGTCTCTGTCACCCCACATCATCCCAGATTGACTACCCTGTCTGTCTGTGGGGTAGTCTCTCTCACCTCACATCATCACAGATAGACTACCCTGTCTGTCTGTCTGATAGTTTCTCCTGACAGACTATATCAATGGCTAGTGCACATGAGACATGGTTCTGGGATCTGAGACTCGGTTTTGAGCTTCGGTTTTGTCATTCCAAAACATGTCACGAGCTACTGAGTTGGCTCAGGCACCATATTCCCTATTTAGGGCCCTACTTTTGAGCCCTATTGGTGACACATGGAACGCAACCCATGATCTGTAGAAGGACTCTTGTCTCGCCTCTTCCCACTCTGTTGATCAACTACAATCAGACTCTGTGTCAGAAAGCTACAGCTAAACCAGCCTCATTATGAAAACCTGTCTTCTGATCGGGGATGTGTCCCAAATCGCTCCCTATGCCCTATATAGTGCACTACTACTATTAACATGTGGGACGTAGCACTAGGGGTTTTCCAGTACAATGTGTAGGAGTGGATCGTGTGGATGTTTTTTGTTACTGTCTTAAATCCCCAACCAGCGTGGAACATAGGTGACTCTCAGCTACTTGAGTTTTGACTGCCCCCCTTTGGAAAGAAAGGGGTACTGCTGGCGTTGAGGCATTGGCACACAAATTGAAGGATTCTGAAGCTGAAAACACACTAGAGTGTGGACTAAGCAAACATCAACACACTAGAGTGTGGACTAAGCAAACATCAACACACTAGAGTGTGGACTAAGCAAACATCAACACACTAGAGTGTGGACTAAGCAAACAAGAAGAGAGGAGAGGACAGGAGATGACCGGAGATTATAGGAGAGGACAGGAGAAGAGAGGAGAGGACAGGAGAAGAGAGGAGAGGACAGGAGAAGAGAGGAGAGGACAGGAGAGGACAGGAGAAGAGAGGAGAGGAGAGGACAGGAGAAGAGAGGAGAGGACAGGAGAAGAGAGGGGAGGAGAGGACAGGAGATGAGAGAAGAGGACAGGAGATGAGAGGAGAGAAGAGGACAGGAGATGAGAGGAGAGGACAGGAGATGAGAGGAGAGGAAAGGAGAAGAGAGGAGAGGACAGGAGAAGAGAGGAGAGGACAGGAGAAGAGAGGAGAGGACAGGAGAAGAGAGGAGAGGACAGGAGAAGAGAGGGGAGGAGAGGACAGGAGATGAGAGGAGAGAAGAGGACAGGAGATAAGAGGAGAGGACAGGAGATGAGACGAGAGGACAGGAGAAGAGAGGAGAGGACAGGAGAAGAGAGGAGAGGACAGGAGAAGAGAGGGGAGGAGAGGGGAGGAGATGAGAGGAGAGAAGAGGACAGGAGATGAGAGGAGAGGACAGGAGATGAGAGGAGAGGACAGGAGAAGAGAGGAGAGGACAGGAGAGGACAGGAGAAGAGAGGAGAGGAGATTACAGGAGAAGAGAGGAGAGGACAGGAGAAGAGAGGGGAGGAGAGGACAGGAGATGAGAGGAGAGAAGAGGACACGAGATGAGAGGAGAGAAGAGGACAGGAGATGAGAGGAGAGGACAGGAGATGAGAGGAGAGGACAGGAGAAGAGAGGAGAGGACAGGAGAATAGAGGAGAGGACAGGAGAATAGAGGAGAGGACAGGAGAAGAGAGGAGAGGACAGGAGAGGACAGGAGATGAAAGGAGAGGACAGGAGAAGAGAAGAGAGGACAGGACAGGAGAATGCAGGAGAGGACAGGAGATGAGAGGAGAGGACAGGAGAAGAGAGGAGAGGACAAGAGAATAGAGGAGAGGACAGGAGAAGAGAGGAGAGGACAGGAGAATAGAGGAGAGGACAGGAGAAGAGAGGAGAGGACAGGAGAAGAGAGGAGAGGACAGGAGATGAGAGGAGAGGACAGGAGAAGAGAGGAGAGGACAGGAGAAGAGAGGAGAGGACAGGAGATGAGAGGAGAGGACAGGAGAAGAGAAGAGAGGACAAGACAGGAGAATGCAGGAGAGGAGAGGAGATGAGAGGAGAGGACAGGAGATGAGAGGAGAGCAGACTAGTGGGTTCATGCTCGGTTCCCAAAATGTGATAATTGCCTCGCTGGCTTAACTCAGGCTTGAATATCCTATAAGAAATCCCACCAACACTCCACTGCCTCCACTTGGCACAGTGCCAGTTAACAGGTGAGTGCTTAGTGTCAGTGTTTAGCTGGAAGAGGGCACACACATCTACAGGATGAGAGAAACCTGACTGTTTCCACACACACACACTCACCACTTCAGAACTTCCACTGTGAAGGCTACGAGACGTTGGAGAGTTTGAGAGGAACTCAGGGTGAGACTGTGATATCTCCTCCCAGACCAATGAGAGGATTAGACACTGCTGTATAATCCTGAGGGTCTGCCCAGGCACAGCAGGGAAGGGATCAGCCACTTTCAAATGTAACAAGATGGGAGAAATATATACTCTCTACGCAGCTTCGAATGAATAGTATTACTACCGGGATCATAGAACAGACAGATAAACTGATGGAAGAAAAATATACTCTATTTGCAGTGATTAATATTATTACTGGAATGAGCGTGTAACAGAATCAGATACATTTCCTTATTTCATATTTGATCACTGAATTAAAAAAAATATTTTATTTAACTAGGCAAGTCAGTTTTAAGAACAAATTCTTATTTTCAATGACGGCCTAGGAACAGTGAGTTAACTGCCTTGTTCAGGGGCAGAACGAAAGATTTTTACCTTCTCAGTTCGGGGATTCGATCTTGCAACCTTTTGGTTACTAGTCCAACGCTCTAACCACTAGGCTACCCAGCAAAAAAATAACATTACACTCACTGAAGTTTCAAAATAATTAAGACATTTCAAATGTCAAATTATTACTATATACAGTGTTGTAACAATGTGCCA